>NW_028083488.1:266266-522283 GCF_014824575.4 Sturnira hondurensis | reverse complement strand
TCCTTGGGAGGGGCCCCTGTTTTCTGTAGCAGTTTTTGGCATCCCTGGGTGGTCCAAGTATTGCCCCCCGCTCGGACCCTTTTGTTCGGTAACAGGCTGGGGCAATCATAGAATAGCATTGTTTGTTCCAAGTCACTAAGGGATTGCTTAGCTCTGTTTCCTGATGTCCAGTGTCTTGAGAACAGTTGGCATTAACGTTGTTCTTTAGCTGAAGGTAATTCCAGTCTCTGTTACTCTACTAGTTATGAGCAGAAATCCTGGTATTCTTGAATAAATGCTTAATGTGGCCATTGTGGATCTTTGGAGAATGGATCCTCAAGTCCTTAGCCCAATTCTACCCTTGACTAAAAAACAATAGGCAAGTCACTTCATTTTTCTAGAGGCAAAAACTTGCATTTTTCAAGTAGCCTAGCAGGGGCAGGATGGCATAGCACATTGAAATATGAATAAAAATTTTGCATTGTATTGTAAAAGAAAATAATGCACTGGAATACATGTTAAAAACAATAAGGAAGATTTTACTCAAGACTACTGCAACAGGAATCAAGACTATTTGTTGGGAACTGCCCTGCCTAGTTTCAGAATCTATAATCCCCTGTGGCTAAGGCTGAGTAAAGGACCTTGGAACCATAAGCCACTTAGGAGACAAAGCTTATCTTCCTTGTAGGGACACCACCTCTGCCCCCTTTCTCTTTACCCTGATTGGTCCCGAGTGGATGATTGGTTAGCCAATCATGGGTAAGATTCCTCAAAAGAGGGATGATCTAAGATAAGCATGGTCAGTCATGAAGGGGCCCTCAAGGAAGGACTTGAGGGGCTATAACAAAAGGGCATGATGGACCCTCACCCCTCAGCTTTGATATAGCCTGAGTCTTCATTCTGTCTGCAAGAAGTCTCCTAATCTCTTGGCTGCCTTACTTCCCTGCCTAATTTAGGCCTGAAACAATGCCTTAAGCCTGAATCAATGCTGGAGGTGGGTGCAGCCCAGAGCTGGAAAGGGTGGGTTCCCTAGGGCAATCAGGTCTAAGAAAGATTGCATAAAATTCTATGAAACCTACTTCGCTAATACCCTCAATTTAAATGATAAGGGTCCAAGCAGGAATGAGTTTGTTTCCCAGAGTTTTATGGCCCTTTAGCTAGTATCTGACCCTGACTCAGAATAAGCCCTCAGAGTTCTTTGAATGTTATCTATTGTTTAATCATTTCTGCCTGACAATGATTGATGAGCTTTACCTATACACCCTGTATTCCTATGCAAATTGAATCCAATAAAAGCCTGTCAAGGCAAGAGTCAAGGTGCTCTCCTCTTGAGACAGTGGCTGAGGCACCTTGAGGCTTGCTCTTCTCTTGAGAGAACTCTGCCACCCCTTTTCCTCCACAGGACTTGGTAGTCCATGTGAATTGGTCTTGCATATGATCCACAACACTGCGGACCCCAGGAGCTGGGATCCACACCAACTATTGCAATAGGGGAAAGAGATAGAACTCAAGAAAACAAGATGTATAACTATATGTGGGAATGTGCATATACAAATTTAAAGACATAAAGGAATTCATTACTGATGACAGTTTGGAATGGGTATGTAATTAAAAGCAACTTTTTTGTTACTTCAATGCCAGTTTTTTATATTTTAATTTTTTGTACAGTTCCAATCTTACTGCCATTAAAACAATTCTGATAATGTATGTCATTATAACCAAACAAAAGGGAGGTTCACCTGCCTGCTGCAACAAACGCCAAATTCATGAGGTAGGTGCTGGTGCAAAAGGAAAGAGGTTATATTCAGATACTACATGATCTGGGAGAATGGTGGACTTCCATCTCAAAGACCATCTCATCTTTCTGCTCAAGCCCACAGTTCTTACTGAAATAGGGAGGGTAGGGCTTTTCTCCTATTGATTAATCTTGCTTGCTTTTGGCATGCCTGGAGTCCTATCCATTTATCTTCCTAGGTTTTGGCCTGCTTGGGCTCTACCCATTTATATTTCTAGCTTTTGGTGTGCTCCCAGGGCCCTATCCATATATCTTTCTAGCTATTAGTATGCTTGGGCCAATCCATTCATATTTCTAGCTTTCCACCTGCTTGGGTCCTATCCATTCATATTTCTAGTTTTGGGTGGCTTGGTGTAAGAACCTACCCCTGCTGCTATCTTGACTGATGGGGGAAACTCCCCAGTGCTCTGACTAACTGTGTACTATAATGTCATCATGCTAATTTGGAATGTGCACCATATTCCAGACGGTTTTCTAAAATATTTACAGGTGCTCAAATCTGTGAGAGCTAAACTATCAATGTCTCCATTTTACATAGAATGAAATTAAGGCCCATAGAAGTTAAGCAAATTACTTAATATTGTACAGTTAGTAAATTAGAAAACCTGAATATAGCCAAGACTGTTGGGATCCAGAATCAGTGGTCTTATCCCCTCAAAAAACAGATAATAAATCCATTAAAATACTGATCAGAACAGTGAGAGACAGCTACATATTTTCTTAACTAATTTTTTAAATTGTTGTTTTTCTATATATTTTAGTAATGCTAAATCTCATGCTTACTGTTTTTTTCTGCAGGAAACCATGTTTACCCTCATGTTGAATAAAACTGGGCATAATGGAGACAATCAGGCAATTGATGTTGAGAACCAAAAGAAAGAAAAATGGAGTCCCTGACACTGAGGACTTGAGAGCTCAGCATAAGTCCAAGGTGTGCGAAAGATTAAATTAGGAGAAAGCAGAAACTATGAAAAAGCAGAAGCAAGGACACAGAGAAAAGCTATCCAGTAAAAACTTAAAACACTTAGCAATGGGAGAAAAATAGATATTTGTTGTGTGAATGCATACTTTACAGGAGAGAAATGCACCAAGTCAGTTCAGATTTCTTTTATCCATATGCATTTCAAAAATGAATAGGTGTTGCCCTGGCTGGTGTAGCTCAGTGGATTGAGCACGGGCCTGCGAACCACACGATCGCGGTTCGATTCCCAGTCAGGGCACATGCCTGGATTGCAGGCCAGTTCCCAGCAGGGGACTCTCAAGAGGCAACCATACATTGATATTTCTCTCCCTCTCTCCTTCCCTTCCCCTCTAAAGATAAATAAATAAAATAAAAAATAAAAAAATAAGAAAAGAATAAGTGTTGTGTGGTAAATAATATCTTTAAACTTTTTTTTTTTAAATCATGATGGAAGTATTTATCTCCTTTAACAAAATATGAATGTCTATTAGAGAAGTTTAAAAAGTAAAGTAAAGGGCTACTGTGACCATAGCCAGCACTGCAGCTTGAACATACTGAGCAGGAAGCCTGGGGCAGAGAAACAGTGTTAATCTTTATGAGCAGAGGACCAAATGTTAGACTTGTTCAGATTAAGAAACTCTTGGGACATTTAGGAGAGTTTCACTATAGAAGTGGATAAAAATCTGTAAGGCCAGTAAAAATAACAGTCTAGGCTAGAGGTGTGGAATTGGCTGCCTTCATCACTATGACTAGTGACAACTGCAAAAAGTGGATGGGATCAGCCAGGGAAAAGATGGATGCTGAGAAGAGAGAGAACTCACAATATGTAGGAAAGCAATATAGCTCAGGCTGTAAGAGTCTTGGGATTGGGACTTGTCAGTTCTAGTTGGCTGTAAATCTCAACTCTGTATAAGTAAAAGTAAAATTATTAATATGAAATAGTTATATAAGATTCACATTGACTACAAGAACAGAGAAAAGGGTGAACCTAAGAGAATGTTGAAAGCTATAGTATGCGAATTGCATGTATAAGAAAGCTGGTATTGTTTTTCAGCTATTAAGGTAGAATTCAAGGCAATGGGAAATTAATTTAAAAAATCAATGCACCAGATTGTTATCATAATCCTTTATTTATATGTACCAAAGACATAAAAACAGGGGATGGAAGATGGTGGAGGAGGGAATGGAAGTCCCACTAAACTCGTCCCGGGACCAATCTGGAATTCACAACTCAGTTGTGGAGAAACTACCTGGAACAACCAAGCAATAGTGAAAGAGAAGCCACATACCTGCGACAAACAGAGGAATAAACTTCAGCACAACCTATCTGGTAAGGAGTGCAGTAGAGACTCAAGAGGGCTGGCTGGGTGCCCACATGCAGCAGTGCCAGAGGGATAAGTAAGCAGCCAGTTTGATCCCCCTGAGATGAATGGGAACTAAACCTTAAGTTAGGATTCTGAGCCTACAGCACCAGAGCCCAAGAAGTACACAGATAACAACCAGCAGTGAAAAGTAGCAAGGATACAGAGACAGATGGCTGAAAATGCAACACCTGTTTAAAGGGTCAACACACAAATTTTCCTTTGCAGCCACTTACCCTGGGCACTGGCAAAGATCAGGGGCAGAGTGGGCTGGTGATGCCTGAGGAGAGACCAAGGACTGAAGCTTGGGAGAGAGAACTGAGAGTCGCCACCAGGATCCCAGTGCTGAGCCAGCCCCCATAGACAGCACCCATCCTGCTCGGGCAGACTGTTCCCCTCGGAGCAGCAGCATCCTGAAGGGAAAAAATAGCCCCAACCCCAGGAGGGTCTCCGCCATGGCCCTGTGATGCTAAGCTTGACTGCTGAGCACAGATTGACTAGATTAACAACCAAAGCAGACCACCACAGACAGTAGATCACTGGCAAAGGTGGGGGGCAGAGTATACTGGAGATGGTTGAGGAGAGACTGGGGAGGGAGGTTTTTGGGACAGAACGGAGAGAATAGCCTCTGGATCTCAGTGCTAAGCCAACCCCCATAGGAAGCACCCAGCCTGCTCAGGCAGACCACTCCCGTCTGAGCAGCAGCAGCCCGAGGGAAAACAATAGCCCCAACCCCAGCAGGGATTTGGCCCTGCCCTACGGTGCTTAAACCTGACTGCTGAGTGCTGAGTGACTAGATTAACAACAGAAGGAGACCACCAGGGACAGCAGATCCCTGGAAGTATCTAACAGGCTGCCTAAAGTCAGACAGGGTCAACATTTGATATCACCAGAGGCAGATCCAGAAAGAAAAAAAAAAGGTGGTAAATACAAGAGGCTACTGAAACAAAATCTACTGTGGTCTTCTCCATAATTCGTGATATTTCATCTCCTGCATAGCTTTTTAACATTCATTTCTTGTACAAGTTTGTACATATTAAATCACTAGATTTTAACTCTAGTGTATTTCAGTTCACATAGTTTGACCCTCACTACTCTTATCCAATTTAACCTTCCTCTTTCCTCACATTATTTTCATTTCAAAATATGTTTTATGTCATGCTACAACTCGTTTCCATTCCACACTGTTACTATTTCTCCCCTGTCCAGACACACAAAAGAAATTTTCTTCTCAAGGTTCATCTCGCATCCCTTTTCCCTGCTCTTAAAATACACATATTCTCTCTCCACCTTTAACAATCTTTGCTAGTTAGTTGTGGGCAGGTTAGTTTGTGTTGTATTGTTTTTACAATTTTGTCTCCAGAGCCTTGCTAATTTGGTATTTCAAATATCAAATTTTACTGGACCCTTCTCTTACACCTTTTTATCTCAAATTTTAATTTTGCCCTCTCAGACTATTTTTCTTTTTCTTTTTTGTCTTCTATTTCCCGTTCATCCTCTCCTTTTATTTTTCTTTATTCTCTTGTTTCCTTTTTTCTTTTTCTTTAAATCCCAAATTTTAATTTTTCCTAAATTTTAATTTAGCATGGTTTTTGTCCTCATTCTTAGGATTCTCTAACCCTCTGTCATTTCAAAATCACTTCCCATTCCTCTAAACATCTCTTAGACTTTTCTTTGTTTCTTTTTCCCCTCCTATTCCTATACCACCTATACTAATTTTAGCTCATTTGTTATTGATAATATCATGGTGGATCTTTTCTACTATTTGGCTCCTACACATTTATTATTTACTTTTTTTCCTTCCTTTTTCTTTCTCTCTCTCACTTTATTTTACATTATACTATTTTAATTTCTGTTTAAACTTAATACTATACACTTCCCTTCTCATACTCCATCCCACATTCTTCATTCCCTTTCTTATTCACAGGTACCTTTTACCTTCTCTCTTTTCATTGCTCCAAATCCCAAGTACTGTTAGTGCTCCTCCCTCAACCCTCTCAAAATCATTTTTATTTCAGTAGGTCATCTCCTATCTCCTCTCCTTTCTTATAAAATTCTTAATCTCTTTACACCCTTATTAATACTGGTTCTTTTGCTGTTGATAGTGGGATTCTGGGGGAGGGTTATTTTTGCAGGTATGGCTTTCTTTTTTTAATTTTTAAATATATTTTATTGATTATACCATTACAGTTGTTCTATTTCCCCCTTCATTCCCTTCCACCCTGCACACCCCTCCCCCACCCTTCCCCTTCTTTGGTTATGTCCACGTGTCTCATGATCTTTAGATTCTATATTTCCCCTACTATTCTTGCCCTCCCCCCTATTTTTTACCTACTGTCTATGCTACTTATTTTCTGTATCTTCTCCCCCCTTCTCCTCCTCCCACTCCCTTGTTGCTAACCCTCCATGTGTTCTTCATTTCTATGGTTCTGCTCCTGATCTAGCTGTCCTCTTGGTTTGCTTTTGTTTTAGGTGTGGTTGTTAGTAACTGTGAGTTTGCTGTCCTTTCATTATTCATATTTTTATCTTCTTTTTCTTAGATAAGTACCTTTAACATTTCATATAATAAGGGGTTGGTAATGATGAACTCCTTGAATTTGATCTTATCTGAGAAGCACTTTATCTGCCCTTCCATTCTAAATGAAAGCTTTGCTGGATAGAGCAATTTTGGATGTAGGTCTTTGGATTTCATGATTTGGAATACTTCCTTCCAGCTCCTTCTTGCCTGTAAGGTCTCTTTTGAGAAATCCACTGACAGTCTGATGGGAACTCCTTTGTAGGTAACTGTCCCCTTATCTCTTGCTGCTTCTAGGATTCTTTCCTTCATTTTAATCTTGGCTAATGTAATTATGATGTGCCTTGGTGTAGTCCTCTTTGGGTCCACCTTCTTTGGGACTCCCTGAGCTTCCTGGATTTCCTGGAAGTCTATTTCCTTTGCCAGACTGGGGAAGTTCTCCTGTATTATTCATTCAAATAAATTTTCCACTCATGGCTGTTTCTTTTCTCCTTCTGGTACCCCTATAATTTGGATGTTGGAATGTTTAAAGATGTCCTGGAGATTCCTAATCCTCTCCTCATTTTTTTGAATTCTTGTAACTTCACTTTTTCCTGTTTGGTTGTTTCTTCCTTCTGGTCCACCCCCTTGATTTGAGTCCATGTTTCCTTTCCATCACTATTGGTTTTCTGTGTATTTCCCTTCATTTCAATTAGTTTAGCCTTCATATGTTCCTCTAACTTGTGGCTAAAATCAACCAGTTCTGTGAGTATCCTGATTACCAGTGTCTTGAATTGTGCATCTGAGAGGTTCACTATTTCCTGGTCACTTAGAGTTATTGGCTCTGGGGCTTTGAGTTCTTCTTGAGCCATATTTTGGTCTGTTCATGCCTGTTACATATGAGGAGCAGAGCTCTAGGTGTTCACCAGGGCCGGGCGACCCAGTTGCTGGGTTGTGACGCTATATGTGGGGGCGGGGCCAAAGGAATGAAATGGCGGGCACTCTTTGCTTCCTCCCGCCGCCACCGCGGGCTGCGCAATTTGTCCCTCTGCGCGCAAATGGGCCTCACAATTCGTCCCACTGGCCGCGAATGTGCGACCGTGGTCAGCCGCTGGTGGGTTGCTGGGGGCTGCGCGGTCCGTCTCACTTCTCACTCCCGCCGTCTCGAGCCCTCACTGGGTCCACCCGACACTACCCCAGATGCCTGGGCGCCTGGGGTTGGGGGATCTTTCCTGCCCAACCCCGCTCCGCTGCTGGCTCTGCCCCTCATACCTGTCCGGTAGAACGGTTCGTTGTTGTTGGACTTCTGTATAGTTCAATTTTCTGTTCTTTGGCTGTGTCTTTGTTCTTCAAACCTTTGTTGTACTCAGACTTGGTTGTGGGAGAAGGCCCGGTGTTCCCACCTACGCCTCCATCTTGGCGGAAGTCTCAGGTATGGCTTTCTGTCCTGGCCTTTGTGGTTTTGTTCTGGCAGCACCTGCACAACAGCACACAAGGTATGGTGGGAGGAGTGACCCTCAGTCAAACAGCTGGAGGGAAGGAACCACCAAACAAAAACCCAACAACAATCAAAACCCAATTACATCCAGAGAACCAGCATAAACAGTATAAAGGGCATCCCAAGAGCATCAAATTCTGGTGATGGGGACTGCACCACTGAATCTCACAGGTGTCCTACCATAGAAGTTCACACCACAAAATCAGGAAACAAAAACAGATCAATATAAGAAGTAGAAGCAGACAAGAAGTATCTCACACATAATGGGAAAACAAGGAAACAAACACCAATTGAAAGAAAAAGATGAAACCTCAGAGAGAGTGCTAAATGAAATAGACGCAAGTCAACTATCGGATATCGAGTTCAAAACAATGGTTATAAGGAAACTTAATGAACTCAGTGTGAATTACCAAAACTACAAGGAAACTGCAAGGAACTTACTTCAAACAATATCAACATAAAAAATGTCATAGAAACAATGAACAAGGGCCAAGAGGAAATGAAAAATGCAATATCTTAATTGAAGAACACAGTACAAGGAATCAAAAGCAGGCTAGATGAAGCAGAGGGTCTAATCAGTGAGCTAGAGGACAAGGTAGAAAAAAAACCCAGAAAAGGAAAAAAGACTGAAAATGAAGAGGAGTTCAGGGAACTGCAGGAAAATGTGAAACATAATAATATCAGTATAACAGGGATACCAGAAGGAGAAGAAGAGGAGAAAGGAATAGAAAACCTATTTGGAAAAGCAATAATGAAAAAAATCCCTAATTTTTTTAAAAATACATTTTATTGATTATGCTATTATAGTTGCCCCAATTTTTTCTCCCATTTATTTCCCCCTGCCCTGAAACCCTTCCACCATCATTCCCCAACCTTAGTTCATGTCCATGGGTCATACATATAAGTTCTTTGGCATCTGAATTTCCCATTATATTTTAATCTCTGCTTGTTTATTTTTTACCTGCCAGTTATGCTTCTTATACCTTGTACCTTTTCTTCATTGCCCCTGCTCTCACTCCTTGCTCATAACACTCCATGTGATCTCTATATCTGTGAATCTGTTCCTGTGCTGGTTGTTTTCTTATTTCATTTTGGGGTTTTTTCATTTATTTTTTTGGTTTGGTTATAGATAGTTGTGAGTTTGTTTTCATTTTACAGTTCATATTTTTGATCTTCTTCTTTTTCTTAAATAAGTTCTTTAACATTGCATATAATATGTTTTGGTGATGATGAACTCCTTTAGTTTTTCTTGTCTAGGAAGCACTTTATCTGCCTTCCCATTCTAAATGATAGCTTTGCTGGAGAGAGTAATCTTGGATGTAAGTCTTTGCCTTTCATAATTTTGAATACTTTTTTCCAGTCCCTTCTTGCCTGTAAGGTTTCTTAGGAGAAATCAGCTGTTTCTTCAATAAACACTCCTGTGAAGCTATGAGTTTCTCCTGTCACCTCAACCCCCACAGGTTTTTTTAGTCAGAGATTTTGAGGCTTTGTTTCCTGATGCTGGAACCCTGGGTTGCACAGTCTGTCTTGCTCTCCAGTTGTTTCTCCCGGTTTATCCACACGTATATGTGGGACTGTCTGCTCCACCAGCCTGCACCACTCCTCTCTATCACCACAAGTTTTGCCTGCCCCAGTTCTCCACTCACCACCTGGCAATGAGACCATTCCACCCTGTCTTTCCATCTCTACCACTCCTACTGGTCTGGATGAATGTTTCTTCTCTAAGTCCTTTGTTGTATTTTCACACAGTTCAATTTTCTGGCAGTTCTGATGATTTTTCGTTCTTAAATTTTTTTGTTCTCCTTCTTTTGGTTGTCTGAAGATGCAAAGTGTATCTACCTATGCCCCCATCTTGGCGAGAAATAAACTTCCCTAATTTGATGAGAGAAAACACCATATAAGTCCAAGAAGCAGAGTGAGGCCCAATCAAGAGGACCAAAAAGAAGCCCACTACAATGCATCATAGTTAAAATGGTGATATTCAAAGACAAAGAAAGAATCTTAAAGGCATCAAGGGATAAACAAGAACTGACATACAAGGGAGCCCCGATAAGGCTAGCAGTTGACTTGTCAACAGAAACATTACAAGCCAGAAGGGAATGGCAAGAAAAATTCCAAGTTATGAAAAACAAAAGCCTGTAACCAAGACTACTCTATCCATCAAGGCTCTCAATTAAAGTGAAAGGCAAAATAAGGAGCTTCCCGGACAAAAGAAGCCTCAAAGAGTACACCTCCTCAAAACCAGCATTGTAAGATATGCTGAAGGGACTTCTTTAAGAAGAGGAGGAAAAACACTGAAACAGAGAGAAAAACACAAGTATAAAAGAAATAAAATGAGAATGAATAAGTAGCTGTCAATAATGACCTTAAATGTAAATGGATTAAGTGCTTCAATGAGATAACACAGAGTAGCTGAATGGATAAGAGAACATGACTCCCATATATGCTGCCTACAAGATACCCACCTCAGAACACATGACCTACACAGACTGAAAGTGAAGGGTTGGAAAAAATATTCCAAGCAAAAGGATAGGAAACAAAAGCTGGAGTATCAATACTTATATCTGACAAAACACATTAAAACAAAGGCCAGAAAAAGAGACCCAGAGAAAACTTCATAATACTCAAGGGAAGAATCCATCTAGAAGACATAAATATTGTAAATATATATGCACTCAATATAGGAGCACTCAAATTTATAAGGAAATTCTTGGAGGACTCCTTCAAGAAAGATATAGATAGTAACACAATCATGGGAGGGAATTTTAACACCCCACTGTCTACAGTGGATAGATCTAAACAAAACGCCAACAAGGACATTGTGGAACTGAATGACGCATTAGATCAAATGGATTTAACTTATATGTATAGAACCTTTCATTCTGAAGAAGCAAAATACACTTTTTTTCAAATGCACATGGAATATTTATAAAGATAGACCACATGATAGCATACAAAAAGAGCCTCAGCTAATTCAAGAAAATTGAAATCTTACCAAGCATTTTCTCAGACCAAAAGGGCTTGAAACTAGAAACCAACCTCAAGGAAAATTTTTAAAACATTCAAACTTACGGAGACTGAAAAGCATGCTATTAAACAATGAATGTGTTAATAGTAAGATGAAGAAAGAAATAAAAAAGTTTCTGGAAACAAATGAAAATGAACAAAGGAGAGAGAAGATGGCAGCGAGATAGGTGCAGCTTCCCCCTGCACACAGGTGAAACACCTAGCCCATCTTCTGAGAAACAGAGCAAACAGCCAATAGTACCCTAGCATATATGAAGATTGGAGACCAAAAATTGTACAGGACATAGAAAAATGAGACAGTAAAGAGAGTGCTTCAGGACAATAAGGTCCCTGGGTCCACGACAGGGACCAGGGTGGTAGCAGCCCCAGGAGCGGTGCCTGCAGGGTCTGTCACAGGATTCTTGGGGTAAATCTATTACTGTAGTAGTTAACTCTACTCTCTCACACACTACACTTTTACTATCCTTTACTCTCATCTTACCTCAGAATCTGACCTCCCACAACCTCACTGCTTTCTAGATCAAACTCACAATCCGTCCCTCCCCAACAAGAGTCTTATCTTCTTTCCATCCTTTCTTAAAAGTGGCTAGTTGGGTTGAAAATTATGGTTAACACTATACATAACAAAAGGATCTCCTATCTCTTCTCTACCAGCTGCTACTGTAAATATCATAGAATACTCTAAGCTATCATAAACGATCTTGCCTTCCCCTCCAAATGATCACAAAAGAAAGAGTAGATGGAAGCACTGAACAACAAGATACCCACTGAAAGAGGAAACCCAACAACAAAGGAACCACCAACAGATAACAACAGAAGAAAATGAGGGAGGGAGTGGAAACTATATAAACCTCAATCCAGAACCTATCTGGAAATAAAACTAAATAGTGGAGAAACTACCCAGTACAAGCAATTAAACAAGATCAAAAGAGAATCCTCAAAACCTTCTACACATGGAAGAAGTAGCTTCAAAAACACCTGCACCAACCAGTACAACAAATTACAAGAGGTTGTGGGCAGAGTGACCACCAGTTAACCAGCTGGTGTGAAGGACCCACCAGAAAAATACCCAACAACAATCAAAACCCAAAGACAAACACAGAACCAACTTGAAGGACAGACCAAGACCAGTGACTTTGGGAGACCAAGGAGACTACACCACTGAATCTCACAGGTATTCTACCACAGAAGTTCACACCATAGACCCAGGGAGCCAGAAAAAATCAATTTAAGAAACTGAAGCTAACAAGAAGAGTCTCGCAAACAATGGGAAAACAACGAAATAATCTCCAAATGATAGGAAAGAAGGAAGCCTCAGAAAGAATGCTAGATGAAATAGAGGCATGTCAACTATCACATATTGAATTCAAAATACTGGTTATCAGGAAGTTCAGAGAGCTCACAATGAACTACCAGATACTATAGGGGAACTACAATGAACTCGCTACAAACTATATCAACATGAAAAAGGAAATAGAAACTATCAACAAGAGGCAAGAGGAAATGTAGAATACAATTTCGGAACTGAAGAACAGTGGAAGGAATCAGAGGCAGGATTGATAAACCAGAAGATCAGATCAGCATGTAGGAGGACAAAGTAGGAAAAAACACCTAGAAAGAACAAGAAAAGGGAAAGAGGCTCAGAAAGAATGAAGAGGGATTAAGAGAAAAGCAAGACAATTTGAAACATAATAATATCTGAATATTAGGGATACTAGAAGGAGAAGAAGAGCAAGAGAAAGAAAACCTATTTGAAAAAGTAATGAGGAAAAAGTTCCCTAATTTGATGAGAGAAAAAGTCACACAAACCCAGGAAACACAGAGAGTCCCAATCAAGAGAAACACAAAGAGGCCCACTTCAAGACACATCATCATTGAAATGGCAAAATTCCAAGACAAAAAGAGAATCTTAATGGCAGCAAGGGAGAAAAAGGAAATAACATACAAGGGAGCCCCAATAAGACTAGCTGCCCACTTCTCAATAGAAACACCCAAAGAAGAAGAAAAGGGCAAGAAATATTCCAAGTAATGAGAACCAGAGGCCTGCAACCAAGGCTACTTTACCCAGCAAGTCTCTCAATCAAGATAGAAGGCCAAATAAGGAGCTTCCAAGACAAAAGAAGTCTAAAAGAGTATGCCTCCACCAAACCAGCTCTGCAAGAAATACTAAAAGGTCTGCTCTAAGAAAAGGAAGGAAAAGATAGAAACAGAGAGGAACACAGATACAAAAATGTCAATGAATAAGCACCTATCAATAATAACCTTCAGTGAAACTGGATTAAATGCTCCAATCAAAAGACATAGAATAGCTGAATGGATAAGAAAGCATGACCCACACATATACTGCCTACAAGAGACCGACCACAGGACAAAGACCTACACAAACTAAAAGTGAAGGGCTGGAAGCAAATTTTCCAAGCAAACAGGAAAAAAAAATGATGGGATAGCAATATTCATATCAGATAAAATAGACTTCAAAAAAAGGGCCATAAAGAGAGACTCAGAAAGTCACTTCATAATACTCAAGGGAAGTACCCATCAAGAAGATATAAACATCGTCCCTGAAACACCAATCCAAAAGAACCTATGCACCCCGATGTTCATAGCAGCACAATTTACGATAGCCAAGAGTTGGAAGCAGCCTAGATGCCCATCAGTAAATGACTGGATCAAAAAACTATGGTACATTTACACAATGGAATTCTATGCTGCAGAAAGGAAGAAGGAACTACTACCCTTTGCAACATCATGGATGGAACTGGAAAGCATTATGCTGAGCGAAATAAGCCAGGCGGTGAAAGACAAATATCATATGATCTCACCATTAACAGGAATCTAAACAAACCAAACAAGCAAGCATAATACAACCAATGACACTCAAATATGGAACAGGCTGTCAGGGCCCAGAGGGGAGAGGGGAGAGAATCATAGGGGAAAAGGGAATGGACTCACATGAACAAGTATAAAAGACACATGGACAATAACTAAGGGTGGGGGGTGGAAAGGAGAGGGAGGCAGGGAGCATGGGGTGGGGGGCGGGCAGGGTTGGGAATATAAGACAGAAACCTGTACTTGAACAAGAATTAAATAAAAATTATATTAAAAAAATAAAAAAAGAAGATATAAACATCGTAAATATATATGCACCCAACACAGGAGTACTGAAATATGTAAAGAAAACCTTAGAAGACTTCAAGAAAGATATTGACAGCAACACAATTATAGTAAGAGATTTTAATACCCCACTGTCAAAAATGGACAGATCTTCCAAACAAAATATCAACAAAGATATAGCAGCATTAAACAACACCCTAGATCAAATGGACTTAACTGATATATATAGAGCCCTTCATCCCAAAGAAGCTAAATACACATTCTTTTCAAATGCACGTGGAACATTTTCAAAGATAGACCACATGATAGGACACAAAACAAGCCTCAACAAATTTTAAAAAATTGAAATCATACAAGCATTTTTTCCAACCACAGGGACTGAAACTAGAAACCAACCTCAAGGGAAAAAACAAAATACTCAAAAGCATAGAGATTGAATAGCATGAATGAGTCACCAATGAAGAAATCAAAAAATTCTGGAAACAAATGGAAATGAACTCACAACAACCCAAAACTTATGGGACACAGCAAAGGCCATCCTGAGAGGGAAGTTCATAGTGATGCAGGCCTACCTGAAAAAGGTACAAACATTTCAAACAAACAACCTAACCCTATGCCTACAAGAACTCAAGGAACAACAACAAAGACAGCCCAGAGCAAGTAGAAGGAAGGAAATAACCAAGATCAGAGCAAAATTAAATGACATAGAGACTAAAGCACAATTATAAGGATCAATGAATCCAGGACCTGGTTCTTTGAAAAGATAAACAAAATTGGCAAGCCTTTAAGCAGGCTCATCAAGAAAAGAAGAGGACCCAAATAAACACAATCAGAAATGAAAGAGGAGAGATTACAACTGATACCACAGAAATAGAAGGGATTGTAAGAAATTACTGTGAAGAACTGTATGCCAAGAAATTTGAAAACCTGGGTGAAATGGACAAATTTCTAGAAAAATATAATCTTTCAAAACTCAATGCAGATGAAGCAGAAAGCCTGAACAGACCAAGAACAGCAGATGAAACTGAAGAAGTAATCAAAAAACTCCCAACACACAAAAGCCCTTAACCAGATGGTTTCACAGGAGAATTTTACAAAGCATTTAAGGAAGAGCTAACCCCTATCCTTCACAGGCTATTTAAAAAAATCCAAAATGATGGAACACTCCCAAACTCCTTTTATGAAGCCAACATCATCCTAACTCAAAACCAGATAGAGACACAACAAAGAAAGAAAACTTAAGGCCAATATCGCTGATGAACATAGACACTAAAATCCTCAACAAAATATTGGGAAACCGCATCCAACAATACATTAAAAGATCATACACCATGACCAAGTGGGATTCATTCAAGGGATGCAAGGATGGTTCAATATTCACAAATTAGTAAGTGTTATACATCACATAAACAAAAGAATTCTGTGGTACTGTTGACTGTTCACTCTGTTCCTCTGTAGATCAACCAGGTTTTTCTCCCGTGTGTAGGGGGAAGTAGAATCTGCTCCCTCCTACTCCATTGCCATCTTCCAGTCCTTTCAGCTGAAATCCAGCACCTTTAATAGAACAAAACATATACCACATGTTCAACCACATAAAATTTGCAATGTGAAGCAAGTGTGTTAAACTGATTTTCAGTGGAGGCCATATTAGCCTCTCAGTTGCCTTCAAAGGGCCAACTGTCATTTTAACTTCTTAACAGTCAAGGAGTAGTTACATTTATATAGTCCTCAAATTATTTTGGCCCTTTGAAGGCAACTACAAGGCTGTATGGCCACTGGTGAAAATGAGTTTGACATCCCTGATTTACAGTATCTAGTAAAAAAAGTACTAGCCATATAAAAATAGTAGAAATGTGACCAACAGTCATGAGGAAAAAATAGTGAGTAGAAACCGACCCAGAGATTAAAAAAGTAAAAAAAGTACTAGCCATATAAAAATAGTAGAAATGTGACCAACAGTCATGAGGAAAAAATAGTGAGTAGAAACCGACCCAGCAATGGTGAAATTAGCATTCAAAGATTTAAAACAGCTATTATATATGAATATAGAATATATGAAAATAAAAGACCAAAAATTATAGCAGACACCGAAAAAACCAGACAATAAGGAGACTGCTGCAGGACAGTAAGGTCCCAGGGGTCAGTGCGAAGATCGGGGGCAGCTGTAGCCTCAGGCCCAGTGCCCGGTGCCCAGGGCTGGCGCTGGGACTACCACAGACTCCTTGGGAGCATTGGGCCTACCACAGAGTCCTTGGGAGAGAGCTGGGTCAACTGATCCCTCCCTCCACAGCCAAGCAAGGTTTGAGCAGCACCAGGAGAGATCTGGGTGCTTGAAGTTGCAGGGATGGTAATAAGGACAAAGAGGCAAACACACAAAGGGCCGTGATCACCCATGAAGTCTCCAGCTTGGGAGAGTTGAGAGTCCCGCAGTTACATGCACTGACCCTGATAGTCACTGGCTAGAGAATTGGGCTGTTTTAATAGCTATTATACTTGTGCCCAACGATTTAAAGGAAAATACTACTATAGTGAGGATTAACTGGCTGATATAAAGGATATAAATGAAGATTTTAGAAACAATTTCTTTTTTTTTAAAGATTTTATTTATTTATTTATATTTAGAGGGGAAGGAGAGAGGGAGAGAAACATCAATGTATGGTTGCCTTTCGTGCATCCCCTGCTGGTAGTTGGCCTGCAAGGAACCAGCATGCAACCCAGGCATGTGCCCTGACTGGGAATCGAACCGCGATCCTCTGGTTCACAGGCCCGCGCTCAATCCACTGAGCTACACCAGGCAGGGCTAGAAACAATTTCTGAATCAGAGTTTTATTTGTTGGGAATAACAGAAGACTAGACACTGCAGAAGAAAAGCTTATTGAGTCAGCTGGCATAGAAACAGGCACTATCAAGAGTTTTCTAAGTGATCTGTAGAACACTGTCTGTAATTAAAAAGGAGAAAATGTATTTGAAAAATTATGGCAGAAAGTTTTCCAAATTTAAGGAAAACTAAAAAGTCAAATATTTCAAAAGTGAATCCAAGCAGAATAAATATATATAAGGCCACACTAAGGTATATAATAATAAAATACCTAAAAATCAGTGATAGAAAATGATAAAAGCAGCTACAGAGATGTGACACAAAACTAAAAGGAAAACATAGCTAAAAATTACCATGTATGGGTTATTCGCGCATAGTGTAAGCCACAGTAAAATGGAAAGACATATTTGAAGTGCTAAAGAAACTAAAACTTGTCAAATTAGAATTTGATAGTCTGTGTAAATGTTTTTCAAAATAATTATAAAATGCCTTAGTATTCAACAAAACCTGACATGGTTTGCTGTCCGTAGATCAGAAATATATGAAAAAAATTGTAAGTGTACTTGTGATTGCAGAAAAGTGATGCCACATGGAAACTTGAATCCATGCAAATGAATAAAGAACACCAGATATGGTAAAATGCATGTAAGCATTTTTCTCAGTTTTCAAAAATTTTAAAAGATTATTTTAAAAATTAAACTAAAATAAATACTTTGTGGGATTTTTATTATATGTATCTGTAAAACATGACAAAAACAACATAACTAAGTGGAAAAATAGAATATGATTGTTATCAGATTCTTCATTTATATGTGAAAAGCTAAATTATTATGTAGAAGTAGGTAGTAATAAGTTAAAATATAATATTTCAATTTCAAATAAATTAGTTAAAATATAGTGTACTAACAAGCCAACAAAGGAGATGACATAAATTAATAATGATGTTCAGGTAGAGGACTTCTGGTTAAGATGGCAGTGTAGGCACACATGCCTTGCCTCTTTGAACAACTACATCAAAATTACAACTAAAATATAGAACAACCATCAGTTAGACCCATCAGAAATCAAGTTGAATGCAAGTCTGACAACTACAGAATTAAAGAAACCACATGAATCCATATTGTTAGGTGGGGCAAAGTCTGGATTGATGGGCCAGTCCCTCACTTATGTGTGGTGGATAAAAATTCAAGAGGGGATATCTCAGGAGTGAAGAATCCCAGGCCCTCACCAGGCTCCCAGCCCACAGTTCCACTGCTAGAAAGATAAGTCTCTACAACTTCTGGCTGCAAAAAAACAGAGGGAATTGAATCAGTGAAAGAAACTGCAGGAGCTCCAAGAAGTTCCTGCTAAATAACCCACATGTGGTATAGGAAACCAATCTGCATGGCATTGGCAAATGTAGCTCAGCCCTGGTTTGGAAAACCAACTGGTGCAAAGCAGCACGTAGGAGCTAGGCCCACGGATCAGCTTTCTCATGGGGAACCAGACCTGCATTGTACCTAGGCTGCTTTGAGGCTTGCTTTTGCTAAAAATCCCTCACCCTGAATTGAAGCAGAAAATGTTTACTGTATATCTTTAAAGTCACAGACTTTAAAGTCTGTGCTAATCCTCCCAAGGACAGAGTATAGCCAGTTCGACTGCTTTTCCCCTTGCTTTTGCAACATCCTTTTATTTAGGTAATCAGCAGCATCCTTTGTTATCTGTAAAAGGTAATTACTTAAAGCAAACCTGTGCATAATAAATGAGGACCATCCTCGATGTAATGTGCCCAGAAAATCAATAAAAGCCTGTCTAGGCAAGGGTCGGAGTGCTCTCTCACTCAGAGAGTGGCCATGTGGCCCCTTTTCTCAACAGGACTTCTACAGTCCCTGTGAATTTGTTTCCTGCAGCCACAACACACAGACCCCACTGGTCAGAGTCCATATCACATGGACTCACCTACTTAGGTAAGAACTCACCTCCCTCTGAGCTCCAGCAACAGGGTAGCAGCTTGAAAGGCACCAGTGGCACAATGGGAGGAACCAAAGTATCTGGCATCAAGGCAAGCAGAGGCCATTGTCCCTTTTCTAAGCCCTACCCTCACAGAGCTGGCAAGCTGATGCCATATCAGAGACTTCATCAACCTGGCTAACACTGTTTTACCCACCTTGGAGATCCCCAGAGCCTCCACCCCATTCAAATTATGGGCCCACCCAAGCTTTTTCCCCATATGAGTGGCTGGTCTTGTCTCATGCTTCACGACTTCCTATATCCTATTGAAAAAGCAGCAGCTGGTGTCAGTGAGCCTCAGGACTGGAATTTGCAGCAGCCATCTAGACTCATAGCTTGGCTTCACCTGGGAATTTCCAAGCCCAGCAAAAGTATCAGCCATCTCAGATTGCTTTATAGCTCAGGGAGAATGGCCCCAGGGAGAACAAAGGTGGGCACTGACCTTGGCCTGCACCACACTGGAAACTCCAGGGCCAGTACACCCAGTAGACAGCTAAAGATCACATCAGAGAATCACCACCCTGCCCCTGCATAGCTGATCCTTCCCAGAGGGTGGAGGTTTGTGGTAAGTGGTCACAGCCAATCCTTGCAATGACTGGCTTGGGTAAATCCCTCACACTCATCTGCCAACAGCAAACAAGGCTCAACTACCAGAGGATGGTGTACTCAGCCCACTGAAATTGTGCACTTTGGGTACCAGCCTTGAGTGAAAGAGGAGGCTGTGCCAATGGACCGTGCATAATCAAACATTAGTCAAACAGGACACCTACTACATTAGGCCATGTTACTAAGACACAGTGTCAAAGCAGCTCTCCCTAATACATAGAAACAAACACAGGGAAGTGGCCAAAATTGGGAGACAAAGATATATGGCCCAAATGAAAGAACAGATAAAAACTCCAGAAAAAGAGCTAAACAAAATAGAGATAAGAATCTATCAGATGCAGAGTTCAAAACACGGGTTACCAAGATGCTCAAGGAACTTAGTGAGGATCTCAACAGCATAGAAAAGATTCAGTCAGAAATGAAAGATACAAATTGAAATAAAGAACAATTTACAGGGAAACAACAGTAGAGTGGATGAAGCTGAGAATCAGATCAATGACATGGAACATAAGGAAGCAAAGAACAACCAATCAGAACAACAGGAAGAAAAAAGTACCCAAACAAATGAGGATAGTATAAGCAGCCTCTGTGACAATTTCAAGTGTACCAGCATCCACATCACAGGGGTGCCATAAGGAGAAAAAAAAGGAGCAAGAAATTGGAAATCTATTTGAAAAAATAATGCAAGAAATTTTTCCTAATTTGGTCAACAAAATACACATGCAAGTTCAGGAAACACAGAGAGTTCCAAACAAGGTGAGTGAGAACCTGCTCACACCAAGACACATCATAATTTAAATGCCAAAGGTTAAAGATAAAGACAGAATCTTAAAAGCAGCAAGAGAAAAAAATTTAGTTACCTATAGGGGAGTTCCCATAAGACTGTCAGCAGATTTCTCTAAAGAAGCTTTGTAGGCTAGAAGGTATTGGCAAGAAATATTCAAAGCCATGAAAAACATGGGCCTACAGCCAAGATTTCTCTACACAGCAAAGGTATTATTTAGAATTGAAGGGCAGATAAAGAGCTTCCCCAACAAGAAAAAACTAAAAGAGTTCATCAGCACCAAACCGTTATTATATGAAATGTTAAAGGGACTCATTTAAGAAAGAGAAGAAGATCAAAATCATGAACAATAAAATATAACAAATACACGTCTATCAATAAGTGACTCTAACAAACAAACTAAGCAAACAATAAGAACAGAGACAGAATCATGGATATAGAGAGTGTTTTGATGGTTGCTAGATGGGAGGGTGATATAGGGGAATGGGTGAAGAGCTGATCGGATTAAGAAATACAAACAGGTAGTTACAGAATAGCCATGCGAATGTGAAGTACAGTGTGGGAAATGGAGTAGCCAAAGAATTTATATGCATGACCCATGGACATGAACAATGGTGGGGGGAATTGCCTGATGGAGTGAGGGGTCCTAGGAGGAGGGGGGCAAAGGGAGAAAATTGAGACAATTGTAATAGCATAATCAAGAAAATATAATTTAAAACATTTAAGTAATTCAAATGGATATATAAAAGAGAAAATGCAAAAAGGGACACAAATAAAAAACAAAGAGCAAATGGTAAATTTGAAGCAAAGTCTGGTGAAAATTTCTGGAAGTATCAGTGGAACACTTTGTGTAGTGTATGATTGTCTAGCCATTATGCTGTGTAGCTGAAGCTCATACAGAATAAAATTGAATGTAGACTCTAATAAAAAAATTAAAACATTAGTGTTATGGACACTCCAATTAAAAGGCTAGATTGGGTGAAAATGCAAGAGCCAAATATATGCTTTCTGCAAGATATTGATTTTAAATATAAAGACACAGATAGTCTAAACTCTAAGGATAGACAAGCACATACTGAGGAAAACATTGACTGTAAGAAAGACAGAGTGGCTATATTAATATTAAACAAAGTATACATAAGAATAAACAATATTACTACACAAAACTCAGGACACTTTTGTAATTATAAAAGTATTATCAAGAGATCATAGAAATCCCAAATATGTTGCACCCAATAATATCACATCAAAACACTGGAAGAAAATCCTGACAACACTAGAAAGAAAAATAGATAAATCTGCAATTGTAGTGTAGACTTCAACCATCCTCTCTCAATAATTGATGAGGCAAGTAAACAAAAAAAGGTAATGATGTAAAAACCTGAACATTAACACACAGAGATCTGCTCACAAATGTTTAAAGCAGTTTATAATTGCCCAAACAGTGAAGCAACCAAAATTCTCTTCAATAGTTTTAATGGATAAACAAATTATGGTTCATCCATAAATGGAATATCATTCAGTAATAAAAAATGCATAAACTGTCAAAACAAGGGGAAAAAACAGACAAAATATAAATGCTTACTGCTAAGTGATAGAAGACAATTTAAAAATGCTACATAGTGTGTGATTCCAACTGTATGACATTCTGGAAAAGGAAAATTATGGGGACACTAAAAAGATCAATAATGTTTGCCAGGGGTTCATGGAGAAGAAAGCAAGGATATATATGTGAAGCACAGAAGATTTTTAGGAGACCAAAACTATTCTGCATGATACTACAAGGTTAGATACATGCCATTGTACATTTATCAAAACCCTTAGAATGTACAATACAAAGAGTGAAACCTAATATAAACTATGGACTTTAGTTAATAATAATGTATCAATACTGGCTCATCAGTCTTAACATGTTAATGCAAGATATTAATAATAGAGGAAACTGTTGGGGAAGAGAGTGTATATGCGAACTCTCATACTTATTTTGCACTATTTCTGCAAACCTACAACTGCTATAAAAATGAAAGCCTATTACCCAGGCTGGGTGGCTCAGTTGATTGGAGCATCATCCTGTATACCCAAAGTTTGCAGGTTTGATCCCTGGTCAGAGTACATACCTAGGTTGCTGGTTTGATACCCCCTGTTGGGGTGCATACAGGAGGCAACTGATAGACGATTCTCTGTCATACTGATGTTTCTCTCTTCTTCTCCCTTCCACTTTCTCTAAAATCAATTAAAAAACATATCCTCAGGTAAAGATGAAAATTAAAAAATAAAGCTTATCAGCTAAAAAATAAAGCTGAACACAATTAACTAACTTAAGCTCATTGAAATTTGTAGAACCATCCAAAAACAGCAGAATAAATATTATTTCCAAGTGAACATGAAACATTCAATAACATTTGCCCATATTCTTCACATAAATAAGTCTCAGGAAATATGGGGGTTAAAATCATACAGAGTATTGTCACTACTAGCAACAGAATTAAGTTAGTAGGCACTTCCGGCCAAGATGGAGGCATAGGTGGAAACACTGTGCCCCCTCCCACAACTAAATTTAAAGACAGCTAAGTTTTACAAACAAAAATGCAGCCAAAACAGTGGAAACTGAACTGTCCGACAACAACAAACCACTCAGGAAGGCCAGTAAGAGGGGCAGAGTCAGTGGCAGAGTGGGGTCAGGCTGGAAAGACTTTTCAGTCCAACCTACCCAGGAGTGGAGGCGGAGGCAGTTGGTGGATCACAGGCATGGGGTGGCGACAGGCGGACCCAGTGAGGGCTCAGGGCGGCTGGCTGACTGCAGTCACACATTCACACGCAGATAAACCAAGTGAAGGAGCAAACAGTGAGACAGACCGCTGAAGCTAAGGCCCCAGCGGTGGGACTTAGAGCCTGAAAGCACCAACTGGAAAGACTTTCTCAGGGTCGAGGGGCCGGGAGAGGCTCCCAGGCTCACAGAGAGTTCGTTGGAGACACCCACAGGGTTCTGGAGAGTACACGGGCCCACACACTCGGGAACCAGCACCAGAGGGGCCCAATTTGCTTGTGGGAAGCCGCAGAGGGGACAGAAATCTGAGAGAGAGCTGAGCAGAGCAAAGCACCATTTTTTTCCCTCTCTGACCCTGCTACCATATACAGAGTCACAACCCAGCAACTGGGTCACCCGGCCCTGGTGAACACCTAAGTCTCTGCCCCTCATACATAACAGGTGCAAACAGACCAAACATTATGACTCAAGAACAGCTCAAAGCCCCAGAGCCTGTAATTCTAAGTGACCGAGAAATAGCCAACCTTTCAGGTGCACAATTCAAAACACTGGTGATCAGGATGCTCACAGAATTGGTTGATTTTAGTCACAAATTAGAAGAACATCTGAAGGCTAAACTGATTGAAATGAAGGGAAATGCACAGGAAACCAATAGTGATGGAAAGGAAACTGGGACTCAGATCAAGGGAGTGGACTAGAAGGAAGAAAGGAACAACCAAACAGAAAAGAAGGAAGAAACAAGAATTCAAAAAAAATGAGGAGAGGCTTAGGAACCTCCAGGACATCTTTAAACATTCAAACATCGGAATTATAGGGGTACCAGAAGGGGAAGAGGCACAGCTGTTACCGAACAAGGGTCCGAGGGGGGGGCAATACTTGGCCCACCCAGGGATGCCAAAATCTGCTTCAGAAAACAGGGGCCCCTCCCAAGGACGGTATACTAATATCTATTGGGCTCTTCTGTCCACCGCCAATTGGAAATACATCTCTCAATGCCAGAGATTTGTGAAAAGGAAACAAAATGTTTATTTAATCCTATTCAGGCCTAATGCCTTCCTTAAAATATTAAAGTCTTTAAGGGTATACACCTAAACACACACACACACACACACACACACACACACCGCTCCCTTCTCCCACTGTCCCAACTCCGGGTACCGTAAATCAGGAAAAGAGCAAACGTCCGTTTTTCAGGTCGCTGGTACTGTGGGCTATGTAGTCTGTCTAGGCAGGATCTCCAACTAATCCAAAGTCATGCAACACCTTCCACTGGCAAGAGTTCTTTGTGCCAAGTTCCAGTCAAAGTCTCTCCCGCTTTCCAGGCCACTCGGCCAAAGGGAGCACCCCAAAGCCACGTGGGCCTCTTCTACCAAAGCCACACTCCACCAAAAGCGTGCGTCTTTCTTCTTTACCTAGCCATGGGGATCTTCATTCTGGCAAAGCTGCGTGGTTTTCCCTTTCACCTGGCCAAGAGGGGGTCTGCACTCTGCTGAAACCACGTGGCTCTCCCTCCTAATGGCTACAGGGGTCTACATCTTTCCAAAACTGCGTGGCTCTCCCCCTCACTTGGCCAAGAGGGTGTCCTCACTCTGCTAAAGCCACATGGCTCTCCCACAGGCACTCTCTCTGAGCATCAGCCCCAGTTCCCTCCTGGGTAGCAGCCACTCACTTCTCCCTCACTCAAAACTTGGCCACAGCTATTTAGCATATCTATGAAACCAGTTAAAGGTTATAGATATGTTAAATGACCATTCCAGAGGTTAGCTGCAAAACTGTTGCTATGCAAAACAGCTCTCAATGGCCCTGCTTCATTCGTCCCTTCCTCCAACTGACACCTGGGTGGGGTGAGGACATCTTAATAATATTTCCTCCAATATTCCTATACACTTTGAGTTCTGGACACCATTCCAAATCTTTTCTGCCCCCCCCCCCCCGGCTGAACCCTGTATCAACTAGAGAAACATTTAGAAAGCCTTGTGAGGCACAAAGAAGAATAAAAATATTGCCACAGTCCCATTATGCAGAGCTAATTACTGTTAACAGTTTTTGGGCGTAAACTTCTAGGCTTCTTTCCCATGTGATGTATTCATGCAAATCTATAAATGCATGAGCACATTAGAGACACCCAGGGCACAGGATCCTGCCTCTGTCGTATGCCCCTGGCTTTTTCCACTGCACAGGGTATCTCGAGCACTTCCCTTCTATGCATAGCATTCTTAAGCAGGCTAGATTAACCTCCAAAGTGTTCCAAGATGCCTTTATCTAACTCCCACATTTCTATGTATGCCAGCTGCCTGAAAGCAGTTTTCTCTTGGCTACTATTCCAGGGAACATCTGTTGGCTGCCTCTTTCTCCTTCTCCTGCAGCAGCCAAATGATCCACTGACCCCAGAAAAATTATAGGGCCAGGATCAGGGACGAGCCCTAGTGATAGGACCTAACTTCGAACATGTACGCAATGCTAGTAGCACAGTCATTCATATTATTGTTGTTGATGGTGAGATATAAATGTGATCTCACCATGCACTCCCTTAGAAATGCCCCGTGGCTGTCCACGGCTTTTAGGATAACTACCTACATCCTCGTCAGCTAAAAGCTCTGGGTAGTTTGGTCCCTGGAGACCTCCCTAGCACCATCTCCCCCCACCGCTCTTGAGGTCTGGCCAGTACAGCCCCCCTGCCCTGCCTTTTCTAATTCACCAAGTGAGAGATTACAGGAGGAAGGTAGTTACTCATTTTCCCACTTCCTGTCTGGAACTCTGGTTTCCTTTGAAAAGGTGATTGTAATTACTAGGTTAACACCTTTCTAAATAGTGCTTCCCATGTAGGGTGAAGGGTTTCCCGCCCAGGAGCTCACAGAGTGGTGGTGCAACAAATTGGCCCACTCCAAACTAGTTTTTGTTCTTTGCTGCCAAATATAAGTTTGACTTTGTGTTTCCGAAGTGTGTCTCCACCCAGGCACGAAGGAGGATCACATCTCCCATAACTCCTAAGGATCTGTCATGGCTTTAAATAGTCAGTTCTAGGCTTGAAAACCACCGATTACTCTTTTTGGTTAGTGAAATTCAAGTCCTTTGCCTGACATCCAAGTCCCTTCTGGCCCAGGCTCCCCTTCTACTGTCCCCTTCCAGAAGGTAACTCAATAGGGAAGTTCCATTTGGATACACCATCCCCCCAACTGTTACTTTGTTGTTTGGATTTTTGGAGTGCTGCTCCCACTGCCCAGAATGCCCATCCCCCTCTGCTTTGTGCCTGAGTGCCACACACTCATTCCTCTGAGATGAGACAAGCCCCAACTTCTCCACTAATGCCTTTCCAGCCACCTCAAATGAAAGCCAGCTGCCCCTCCTGTGATCTCATTCACCTCCTGCCTCTAAGCAGCACTCAGCCTTGCTGGTGACCTCTCTGGTCCCTTTGTCTCTGATATCCACCTGTCCTCTGCCCCCTTGGCGGATACATCCTTCTCTGCACAATCACTAAAAGTGGAATTTCTCCAAGGATGGCCCTAGGCTCTCTCTCCCTTGGTTAATCTATGTGCAAATGACTCACAAATTTGTATCTCCAAACTAGATATTTCCTCTGTGTTCTAAACTCTTCTATCTACCTTCTAGATTCTCAACAGTATGTCACCCCCAGCTTGTCCAAAACAAATTTATGATCTTTCCCTGTTCCCGACTTCCTTTGCCTTCAGTCTTACACCTTTCAGGGTTTCTTCTCTTGGTGAATGTTATTACCATCCGATCCAGCACACAAGCCAGAACACTGGNTCACCGGTATTGCAGGGCAACTAAGTCGCTGGGTTGTGACGCTATGTGGGGCGGGGTCAAAGAGGGACTCTGGCGTCCCGTCTGCCGCCTGCCTCCCCGGCCCTCACCGGTGCTGAAGGGCAACTAAGTCGCTGGGTTGTGACGTTGTATGTGGGGGCGGGGTCAGAGAGCGACAATGGCTCTCAGCAGTATTGCAGGGCAACTAAGTCGCTGGGTTGTGACACTGTATGTGGGGGCAGGGTCAAAGAGGGACTATGGCATCCTGTCCGCCGCCTGCCGCCACGGCCCTCACCGGTGCCGCAGTTGCTGCCGTCACCTGGCCCACGCGTTTCGTCCCACTGCACGCAAGTGTGCCACTGCCGTCAGCCCTCGCCCCCTGGGGCCTGCGTGGTCTGTCTCACTGTGCGCGAATATGCGCCCGCGGTCTGCCCCGCACCCCAACTGGTTCCCGTCCGCCTGCGCGCCTGGGTCGGGGGCCCTCTCCTGCCCAACCCTGCTCGCTGCTGGCTCCGCCCCTCTTACCGTCCCCGTTGAACGGTTAGATGTAGTCGGACTTCCGTATAATTCAATTTTCTGTCCTTTGGTTGTGTCTCTGTTTCTCCAAACCTTTGTTTTATTCAAACTTGGTTGTGGGAGAAGGCACAGTGTTTCCACCTATGCCTCCATCTTGGCGGAAGTCCTAGCTGCAATTGTTTACAGAAGCCTTTGAAGCATACTGCATATCAGGGAAAAGCCTCAGACTGGGCTGCCAAGCCTCCCACACTTGGTTCCTGCTAGCCGAGCTGGCCATTATACCAGAGTTCCTGGAATTTTATTCAGACCAGTGGGTTGAGTCCTGCCCTGTCCAATCAAATCTGCACAATTATATCTTCATTTCCATCTTTAATGACCAATCAGAGCAGCTCCATAAGGACCAATCAGGCCACATGATTCTGACCAGTCGGGAAAGTGCTATTTAGACAAATCAAAATGTGCAACTTTATATCTCATTTGCATAAAATGAAGGAATCAGGAATTGGAGTGGGTACTTTCCATAAGTGGCCTCCTCTTTTTCTCAGGGGAGTGCCTTTCACTTTCCTCCTGAGGCTGTGTTCCCCAGTTTGCAAACTACCTGAATAGTTTCTGCTTTTACTGCACCCTGGAATGGGGACCCCTGTTGAAGTTGTGTTGGTAGCAGTGGCCTTTTGTGGACATTTTACATGTTCACCCTCCAAGGCTAGCTCATCTCTAAGAATCTTAGGATCCTCCCTAGGTCTCTGTTTACTAATAATACTCTCCTATTTTCTCATATTTAAAAAAAATTAAAACAAGCTCATGTTTCAACAACCTGGACACTGTGCTACCAGTTGCATGGTTCCCAGGGTAGTGCCTATAATTAGTATTGTTTCTCATGTGGTGGCCTAAAGAACAAAGAATGAAAGTGTTACGCTTTGGAGCTAAGGGCCAGGGGAAGGATGTGTGCAGGCATTTCTGGTGTGAAGGACTAGGCTTCCCATCCTGGGGGCCATGGAAACCTGATGTCAATAAGAGGACTGTGCTGCCTTTTAAAAAATATGTTATTTATTTATAAGAGCACTTATAAGAATTTATTAACTATTTTTAATAGTTATTTATAAGCAGGTAAACACATCAGTAAGCATGGCAATTCCATATGGGGACAAGTGCTTTGAAGAAAGTGAACATAAGTAGAACAGAAAATTATGGGAACAGGGATTATTGTACACTAGGTTGTCAGTGAAGGTCTTTCTCAGGAAGTGACATTTGAGTAGTGTGGGAATAACAATGCTCTGATTCATGTTCTGAGAAGGTAACTCTAGGTTCCATATGGAGAATGGACTGGACAGGGACAAGATAGATGTGGGGAGAACCTTAAAGACTCTACATGTAGGATGACTGTGGATTGGCCAGTGATGCAACAGTGTGCGTAGGACAGGGTAATTCTGGACAGGGTGTGTTGGAGGTAGGACACCTGCAGTGGTTGGGCATAGAGGGTACATGAGAAGAAAGCAGGATCTTGGATGAACCTTTGCCTTTTTGTTCAGCCAAGTGCAGAAATGGTGGTGTTGTTTCTTGAGGTCAGTTGTTTCAAGTTCTTTAGATGTGTTCTCATGGTAATTAGACATCCAATAGAAATTATTGTGAAAATTAGTGATTTAAATATTCAACAGTTGATTAATAGTTTCCAGTTTTAAAACTTAATATTTTATTTTATATTTTTATTGTTGTTCAGTTACAGTTGTTCCACCTTCTTCCCCATTGCTCACCCCTACCACATCCCCATCTATTGTCTGTGCCTATGAGTCTTCTATTTGTGTTCCTTTGCTTGCCTCTTCCCCCTTGTTTGCCCCATTATTCCCCTCCTCCCTACCCTCTGGTCAATGTCAGTTTGTTCTTCATTTCCAAGTCTCTGGTTCTATTTGGTTCATTTTGTTGTTGTTGTAAGATCCTATGGCATTTGTCTTTCACCACCTGGTTTATTTCACTTAGCATAATTCTCTCCAATTCCATCCATGCTGTCAAAGAGGGTAAGAGTCCCTTCTTTCTGTCTGCTGCATAGTATTCCATTGAGTAAATGTACCACAGTTTTTTGATTCACTCATTGTAGTGATGGGCACCTAGGTTGCTTCCAGCACTTGGGTATTGTAAATTGCACTGTTATGCACATAGGGGTGCATAGGTTCTTTTGAAACAGTGTTTTGGAATTCTTAGGGTATAATCCCAGCAGTGGAATTGCCCAGCAGGTCAAAAGGGAGTTCCATTTTTATTTTTCTGGAGAAATTCTATACTGTTTTCCACAGTGGCTGTACCAGTCTGCATTTCCACCAACAGTGTACTAGGGTCCCCTTTTCTCCACAACCTCACCAGCACTTGTTGTTTGTTGATTTATTAATGATGGTCATCTGACTGGTGTGAAGTGGTATCTCACTGTGATTTTAATTTACACCTTTCTAATGGCTAGTGATGCTGAGCATTTTTTTCATGTGTCTATGGGCCCTGTGTGTGTCCTCCTTGAGAAATGTCTGCTCTAGAAGACTTAAGCTTTTAAACAAACATGCAAATTACATTATAAAATCTCACATTCTATTTTTTAAAGCAGGTAGAATTTTTTGAGCTACTGCTGTTTGTCAGCAGTGTTCTGTGTTTTCATGTATTAACTCAACTCTTAAAACCTCAACCCATGAGGTAGGGATAATTGTTTTTCCCATGTTATAGAATTCAAAAATGAAGCACAGAGAGGTTCTTTGAAACTTCTAAGATCACAGCACCAACTATTCTAATGTCTCTGCAGTATAATTTTTAAAAGATTTTATTTATTTATCTTTAGAGGGTAAGGGAAAGAGAGAGGGAAACATCAATGTATGGTTGCCTCTCGTGCATCCCCTGCTGGGAACTGGCCTACAACCCAGGCATGTGACCTGACTGGGAATCAAACTGCAGTTGTTTGGTTTTCAGGCCCTCGCTCAATCCACTGAGCTACACCAGCTAGGGCTGTAGTATAATTTCTTAAATAATTGGATTTTGGACTATTTATCTTTGTAAAGACTAAAACACAAAACAATATTATTTAAAATATTAGATAAGGTCAGGGCAGGGAATATAAAACAGAAAACTGTACTTGAATAAGAATTAAATTAAAAATTATTTACTAAAAAAATTTAAAAAATAAAATATTAGATAAGGAGCATCTAGGACAACTTCAAGCATACCAACATTTGCATCATAGGGGTGCCAGAAGAAGAGAAAGACAAAAAATTAAAACTCTATTTTTAAAAATAATGACAGAAATGTCCCTAATTTGGTAAAGGAAATAGACATTCAAATCCGGGAAGCACAGAGAGTCCCAAACCAGATGGATGCAAAGAGGCCCATGACAAGACACATCATAATTAAAATGCCAAAGTTTAAAGATAAAGATAGAATCTTAAAGACAGCAAGAGAAAATAAGTTAGTTACCTACAGGGGAGTTCCCATAAGACTGTCAGCTTGTTTAAAAAAAAAAACTTTGCAGGCTAAAAAGGAGTGGCAAAAAATATTCAGAGTAATGAAAGGTCAGGGCCTACAGTAAAGATTTCTCTGCCCAGCAAATATATCATTTAGAATTAAAGGGCAGATAAAGAGCTTTCCTGACAAGAAAAAGCTAAAGAAGTTCATCATCACCAAACCATTATTATATGAAATGTTAAAAGGATTTATTTAAGAAAAAGAAGATCAAAAGTATGAACAATAAAATGGAAACAAACACATACCTATCAACAATTGAATCTGAAATACAAACTAAGGAAACAAGAAGAACAGAGACAGAGTCACGAATATGGAGAGCATTTTGATAGTTGCCAGAGGGGGGATATGGGAAAATGGCTGAAGAAGTGAGGTGATTAAGAAGTACAAATTGGTAGCTACAGAATAGCAATGGGGATGTAAAGTACAGCGTAGGGAAAATGGAGTCAGTCAGGCTCCCTCACAGGCATGTCCTGGCAACTATGACTTGGCAGTGTATACATAACCTTAAGTAAGGGCCCACACAGACACAGAATCAATCTATTATATAATAGTTTTGCACCCCACTGGCTCTGTGTGCATTTGATATATAAGGTAGTAGAGACCTCCTGACACCTGTATATCTCTCTACCCTGGAATAAAGGCATGCCATACATCCCGAGAAATCCACAAATTTTCTTGGATGGGCATTTTCTATGCACATCTGTCCCAATCCTGTGTGAACCTTCCTGGCCTTGAATGCCTGCAGAACATTTGGTAAAGGTGGAACAATTCACTTCAGTACTTATTGCCATCAGTACCCCGGAGGAGAGTTTGGAGGGGTGGCCTGCCACTGGCATGTGGTATCTGGTGGCGAGTATCCTTGAGGTTTGGGCTCTCCCCCAGGACTGGCCCAATGTTAGTGGAGCCCCTGACACAGTGGAGAGGGCTCTGTGACTGGTAGGAGACACCCTGCAGAAGCTGAGTGCCCCTGCGACTGTGGATGCCATGGGCTGGGTGTTTCTGTCAACTTTGGAAGCTGTGGATGAGACTGCACTTCGTGAGGTAGTGAAGTTAGGAGAGCTCCAAAAGAGATTGGAAGCCTTAGAGGTTTGTGTGGTGCCTTGGAGGATGACCTCAAGGAATCGCGGTGGTTCCCCTCCCCAACTGTAGTTGATGATTAGGAGGAAGAGGTGGGGAATCACTACTTCAGTTAACTCCCTCCCCTCCCCATCCCGCACAAACCTGGAACAAAGTTGCCAAGAGCGAATGGACTGGAGAGCTGTAGCCCCATAGGGTGCCCTGGCCCCTGCAGCACTGGTACCCAGAAAGCTTCACTTCAGGTGGTGTGCTGATGGGGAAGGCAGTAATGGCAAAGCCTATGGCAGTGGCTGGAGCTGCAGATGCCAGGGCAGCAGCTGGGCAGCCAGAGGGGTTGCAGCAACAGAAAGGAGTGCAGATAGTGTCTCGAGCTCCCTCTGTCCCTCTGTCCCTCAGTCCCTCAGTCAAACAGCGCACCCATGCAGGTGACTAGGACCCATATGTGTTTGGACCTTTGGGAGACTGGAACCCCAGAAGAACAAGTTGAAGGAAAAGTCTGGGGATGCAACCAGAGAGGCCTGTTTTGTCCAGCTGGAAGACCACCTGGCTGTGCCAACCTCCTGAGAAGAGGGAGGTTCTTTTTTTCAAATAATATTTTCAGATATTATTTGAAAATTTGAATAGGGGGAGGACTGAGGAACCTGTCTACAGGAGATGGGCATGGACCAGAGGCCGCACATGGAATTGACTATCTACTGGTTCCTACAAATATGCAGTGGGTCCTGGCTTTAGTGGATATAGGGGCAGAGTGTACACTCCTGTATGGAAACCCTGACAAGTTTCTGGGGACTGAGACTTCTGTTGATGGTTATGGGGGAGGGGCATAGTGTAAAGGTTAAGACCGTGCAGTTCTCCCTGAGTATTGGGTGATTGTCCCCCCAGAAATACACTGTTTATGTGTCTTCCATTCCTGAGTAAATCCTGGGCATTGATGTGCTCCACAGTTTATGGCTGAAAACAATTGTGGGAGAGTTCCTCTTGTGAGTGTGAGTGGTTAAAGCTATTTTGTGGGTGTATGCTGAGAATCCCCCCCATTCAATTACTATCCCCATGACAGGTGATGGTGGTGAAATAGGAGATGTGATCTCCTCATGCCTGGAGGTCATGAGGAGATCACATCTACTATAGGAGAATTGGAAAAGGCAGAGATAATTAGGGCCACCCACAGTCCCTTCAACTCCCCCATGCGGGCAGTGTAGAAACCCAATGGCATGTAGAGAATGATAGTAGATTACCAGGAGTTGAATAAGGTTGTTCCCCTAATACTTGCAGCGGTCCCTTCTGTGATGGACTTGATGGACCAATGGATGGACCAATTACCACTTTGTGGCTGAAGTGGTAATTTTCTCCATTGCTATTGCTCCAGAGAGTCAAGATCAGTTTGCTTTCACATGAGAAGACGGTCAGTGGACTTTGACAGTGCTCTCTCCAGGGTACTTGCACAGCCTGACTATTAGTCCTGGGCTGTGGCAGAAGACCTGGCTAAGTGGCTTCAGACCATGGACTGAAGAAATGTGCCTTTTTCACTACATTGATGATATTTTGCTAACCAGTGGTTCTCCTAAAGAATTAGAGAAAGCAGTACTGCAAGTGTTGTCATGCCTGAAGTACTGTGTCTGGGCAGTCAATGAGGCCAAGCTACAATGGCCTGGATTATCTGTCAAATTCTTGAGGGTTGTCTGGTCTGATAAGACAAAAGTAATCCCTGATTTCGTGATACATACAATTCAGGTGTACTCTACCCCTACCACTGTGAAGTGAGGGGCAGCTCCAAATGTTTCAGGGCCTGCTGGGGTACTGGAGAGTGTTTGTGCCTCACCTTGCTCAAGTTGTTTGCCCCTTGTATGCCTTGGTACAGAAGGGGGTGAGCTGGGACTGGATCCTGGACTTGGTACAAGCTTTCCAAGGAGGGCAGCACATCGTCAAACATGTTCAGGCCTTGCAAATTCTGGATCCTGCTAGACTCTGTGAGATAGATGTGCATGTGATTCAAAAAGGGTTTGGGTGGGGTCATTGGCAGCGATCAGAATGGCTACATCAACTACTGAGATTCTGGCACAGATTGTATGGTGAGGAACCTGAAGGGGTGGATTGTAGGGAAAATAGAATCAGTCAGGCTCCCTCACCCAGATGTTCAGGCAACTATGACTTGGTAGTATGTATATAACCTTGAGTATGGGCCTGCATGCACAGAATCAAGTTCTGTTATATAATGATTCGGAACCCTGCTGGTCTGGTGTACATTGAGTATATAAGGGAACCAGGACTTCCCATAGCACACCTCATTGTTTGTGGTGCACCTGGATCACCCCACTCTGGAATAAAGGCATATCAGACATCCCAAAAGCTCTGTGAATTTTCTTCTGTCTGCTCAAATCCCATGTGCACCTTCCTAGCCTTGAACAGCTGCAGGACATACAGTATAAGAAGTGGAGCAGCCAAAGAACTTATATGTATGACCATGGACATGAACAATGATGTGGGGATTGCCTGAGGGAGTAGGGGATGCTGGGTGGAGGACGAAAAGGGGGAAAATTGGGAGAACTGTAAGAGCATAATCAATAAAATATTATTATTTTTATTTTTTAATATATTTTATTGATTATACCATTACAGTTGTTCTATTCCCCCCTTCATTCCCCTCCCCCCGCACACTCCCTCCCCCACCATTCTCCCCCCTTAGTTTATAACCACGTGTCTCAAGTTCTTTAGATTCTATATTTCCCCCACTATTCTTGCCCTCCCCTATCTATTTTCTACCTACTGTCTATGCTATTTTCTGTGCCTTCTCCCCCCTTCTCCTCCTCCCACCCCCCTGTTGCTAATCCTCCACGTGTTCTTCATTTCTATGGTTCCACTCCTGATCTAGCTGTCCTCTTGGTTTGCTTTTGTTTTAGGTGTGGTTGTTAATACCTGTGTGTTTGCTGTCCTTTCACTGTTAATATTATTCATCATCTTTTCCTTATATTCATCTTTAGCATTTCATATAATAAGGGCTTGGTGATGATGAACTCCTTGAACTTGACCTTATCTGAGAAGCACTTTATCTGTCCTTCCATTCTAAATGAAAGTTTTGCTGGATAAAGCAATCTTGGCTGTAGGTCTTTGGATTTCATGACTTGGAATACTTCTTTCCAGCCCCTTCTTGCCTGTAAGGTCCCTTTTGAGAAATCCGCTGACAGTCTGATGGGTACTCCTTTGTAGGTGACTGTCCCCTTATCCCTTGCTGCTTCTAGGATTCTCTCCTTCATTTTGGTCTGGGCTAATGTAATTATGATGTGCCTTGGTGTGTTCATTCTTGGGTCCAACTTCTTTGGGACTCTCTGAGCTTCCTGGATTTCCTGGAAGTCTATTTCCTTTGCCAGACTGGGGAAGTTCTCCGTTATTATTTGTTCAAATATGTTTTCCACTCGTGGCTGTTTCTTTCCCCCTTCTGGTACCCCTATAATCCGGATGTTGGAACGTTTAAAGATGTCCTGGAGGTTCCTAAGCCTCTCCTCATTTTTTTGAATTCTCATTTCTTCATTCCTTTCTGGTGGGATGTTTTGTTCTTCCTTCTGGTCCATTCCATTGATTTGAGTCCCAGTTTCCTTTCCATCGCTATTGGTTTCCTGGACATCTCCCTTCATTTCAATTAGTTTAGCCTTCATATGTTTCTCTAATTTATGACTGTAGTCTACCAATTCTGTGAGCATCCTGATAAATAGTGTCTTAAATTGGGCTTCTGAGAGGCTGGCAATTTCCCAGTCGCTTAGGGTTATTGGCTCTGGGACTTTGAGTTCCTCTTGCGCCATCTTTTGGGCTGTTCATGCCTGTTAAGTAGCAGGATCGGAGCCCTAGGTTTTCACCGGAGCAGGGCAACTCAGTTGCTGGGTTGTGACGTTGTATGTGGGGGCGGGGTCAAAGAGGGACAATGGCTTCCCTCCACCGCCTGCTGCCGCGACCCCCACCGGCACCGCAGCCACCACTGTCACCGGGCCCACGCGTTTCGTTCCACTGCACTCGAGTGTGCCACCGCTGTTGGCCCTCCACCACTGGGTTTGTCCCCTGGGGCCTGCATGGTCTGTCTCACTGCGCGGGAATGTGCGACTTTGGTCAGTCTGCCCCGCACCCCGACTGGCTTTGGGCTGCCCGCGCACCTAGCGCCTAGGTCGGGGGATCTGTCCTGCCCGACCCAGCTCCGTTGCTGGTTCCGCCTCTCTTACCGTCCCCATTGAACGGTTCGTAGCTGTCGGACTTCCGTATAATTCCGTGTTCTGGTCTTTGGGTGTGTTCTAGTTCTCCAAAACTTTTGTTGTAGTCAAACTTGGTTGTGGGAGAAGGCACAGTGTTTCCACCTATGCCTCCATCTTGGCGGAAGTCCAATAAAATATTATTTTAAAAGGATATAATCATCATAGTTACTATGAATTAGATAACTTGCCTATAAAAAGTTATCACCTGAGACTTCCATGGTGAATTCTTTTCCACTCTATGATCTCAAAGTGCTTTTCAGGTGGGAATCACATTACTCTATGCTCTAGGTTTTGTTGGTTTGGTGACAGAGATGGTCTGACCCTCTTTGATGGGTGAGGCTAGAAGAGGTTTGGTAACGTATGTAAGATTAATGGGTTATCTCTGGCCCTGGGGCCAGGTATGCCTCCTATCTTGCGCACAATTTTCTGTTCATCAGACATAGCATTAGCCTTGTTTCTATGTGTAGTGAATCACTTTGCAAGGACTTGGAGAATACATGATTCTTTGAGGTTAACTTGTGAATAATACAAAAGGTCAGAGTGTCTTTTTTTTAAAGATTTTTTTAAAATTTATTTTTACAGAGAAGGAAAGGGAGAGAGAAACAGAGGAAAATAAACATCAATGTGTGGTTGCCTCTCACATGCCCCATACTGGGGACCTGGCCCACAACCCAGGCATGGGCCCTGACTAGGAATTGAGCCAGTGTCCCTTTGGTTGGTGGGCCAGCACTCAGTCCAGTGAGCCACACCAGCCAGGGCTCAGTGTCTTCAAATAAAAAATAAGGTGTTAATTGTCCTATTTTTTTCTATACCCAATTGGGAAATTAGTCAAAACAATTATGGAATCATATGGCATGTACTCTTTTGTGTCTGGCTCTTTCAATGAAGAAAATATACAAGTGTGATTTCCACTTTTGTTGTCTGCAGATGTAAATTGTTCATTCTCACAGTATAATGTGTATAGTAGCACATTATGTAGATATTTCATAGTACAAGAAGGGACCACCAAAAATCCCCAGAATTATCTTCTGGAGGGCAGGCCCCTGGTACAGTACAGGCTTCCCCTGCTAGGTGAGTTTCTAAGAACTGATCTGTGTCAGTGTTCCAGGTGGCATTGTTGTGAGAGGCTCATTCAGCTTCAGTGAATTTTCTGAAGGCCCTTTCAGTGTGTTTGCCCATTTCATGATGGGTGATTAATGTGCACACCTGCTCACACTGTGGTGCGTGTTCAGCAGTTTTGACTAAAAACATCATTACCCTCATGCCCCACCCTCCCTATTCACCTGATCACACCTTTGAGTGACCTTTTTCTGTTTTCCTAATGAAAAAAGTCCTCAAAGGGAAACATTTTGCAGTTGTGGAAGAGGTGGAACAAAAAATTACAAAAGCACCAAAAGACATCAAAATTGAAGAGTTCAAAAACTGTTTTGAGCAGCAGAAAAAAAACATCTCAATGGGTGTGTTGCATCACATGGAGAATACTTTGAAGGTGGCCAATGTTTAAATATAAGAATAAACACACAAGACTTTATAAATAAATGTTTTGGGGGGTCTCCTTCATATGTGTACCTGTAGGGGACCGGTTTGTTTTGGTCTGGCAAATGTAACTCAGCTCTGTATGGAAAACCTACAGAAGTGAGGTGGTGGGTAAGAACCAGACCTTCAAACTGAGTTTTCCTATAGGAATCAGGCCTAGAAAATGCATACAGACTGTTACGGCTTGCTCTTGCTAAAAACTTCATCACCCTGGTCTGAAACAATAAATGTATATCGTCTATCTTCAAGGTAATTTCCAAAGCCTGTATGAACTTTCCCAAGGACAGAGCTAACCAGCTCACCACCTTTCCCTTCTGCATGTGTTATTTTCACTTCCTTGATTGTACCTAACAATGTAGACAATAATATTCTATGTAATAGACAATAAATCTTTCTTTGATGTAAGACCAGAGAAAAACAATAAAAGTCTGTCTAGGCAAGGATCGGGGTGCTCTCCTCTTGAGAGAGTGGCTGTGCTGTCCCCTTTTTCTCCATGGGATTGCTGTAGCCTGTGCATTTATTCTGATCTTCAGTCACAACAGGTGTACTCTGCTGGCCCAAGTCTGCCACATCTGACACCCAGGAACAGGGACACAGAGGCTACAAGCTGCAGTTGTGGCCAACACACCAACTTGGTTGGAACGCGCTCATCAGCCCAGGTAAGGGCTGATGACAGCAAGTGCTTTTTGGTAAGGTTGTAGGGTGTGTTGGATTTCAAAGAAAAAGGGTATTTTCCCAAGGTCACCCTCTCTTGTGACCACACTTTCTTTAGTAAGCAGGAGCCTTGGTCTCTCTCTCTCTGGCAATTGCCGCACTTCCCAGGCTCAGGTCAGGTAGTTAAGAGCCACAAAAGCACCCACCGCTGAAAGTCACCCGTGACAGGATAAGTTCGACATGAACCAGGACAGAACACTAGGTTTCCTGCCAACTGTAAGCAAAAGTCCACACAACGAGAGGCACACTGTAAAAACATCCACAAGCCCACCCCTGCAGTACAACCCCCAACCAGGTTTTAGCCTTGATAGAGAGAGCAATGAACTTTCCTTTCAATTAGCTTTTTTCTTTACAAGCATCTCTGTGCATTTTCTTTACAAGCTGCCTTTTGCATCCCTTTTGATTCTGCCTTTTCCCCTCCACCCACCTATAAACAGAAAAGCAGATAGTAAATGAGTGTTTCAGTTTCAACCAGACTCCGAAGACTGCTTTTAGAACTCTGTTGGTTACAGGGTTATTTATGAGTGCCTCAGCTTCTTGCTGAAACACCTAAGATAAGAGGCATTCCTCCCTCCAACTTGAGATCTCAGGCATTCCTACGCAAGTAGGGGCCTTAGGGAGGTGTCTGGGGTCAATCCCCCAGACGTACAAAGGCCTCACAAGGAATTCCAGTCACAGTAATTTAACTCTCGACTCAGTCAGGGAGTGCAATATAAAGGTTGGTCACCTTGCACTTCGAGCCCTCCTCTCAGCTTTAAATGTGTGGGGGAAAACCTGAAACCCATAAACGGAGTTAGGTTACCTGGGTACCAGGCAGCCCTCCCTGACGATTTTCACCAACAGTACATTATGACCCACTACATAACCTAGTTCTTTTCACTAGGAACAGGTAGGAATGAAAGGTGGGAATGGAGTGCAAATGAAACTGATTTTGTAATTACCACACTTGCAGTGGAAGGATTATCTGAAAAAGGTTCTTCTATTTGTTAAAAAAAAAGTTTCTTAAAGTTTCTGCAGATCCTCAACCATGGGGAACAGGCTCTCTAAAGAACAAGAGCAATGTATTATGCTAACCCAGCAGCTTTTTAAGGCTGCTAGATCTCTCCCTGATAAGGGATCTTTAGACTCAGTTATTTTAAAAGAGTTGGGCAGAAGTTGAAACATCACCAAGTGGTGTGAGATAAAGGATAGTGTCTCACTCCCTCCTTTAGAAGATTTAATTTGAAAATACTGGTTTGCTTGAATTTTATTTTTGTTTCTGTTTTAAAAGTAATGTCTCAGTCTCAAAATGTTTTGGTAAATACAATGAAAGCTCTAATGTTGTTACATCATAAGGATTCTACTCAAAAAGAATTTAAATTGATTATTTAATAAAATAAAAAGAGCTCACTTCTCTCAGAGAGTAAAAATCACAGGAAGAAAAACAGTGAAAAAATGTGTTTTTTAACCATTCTGAATCCTCTTTCTGAAGACCCAGGGACTGCTTCAGTCCTAGGAACAAGTTATGCCAAGCTTAGTGTCCTCCCTCCCTCTTCTCCAACCTCCCTAAAGTTGTCAAGGGCACTAGATAATGAGACAGCTCCCTTTTAAGCACATTCCAAGAATGCAGTAATCACCAAGAATAAAAAACCACACAAAGTAAAGGTATTTGCCAGTAGAAGAAAAACTATTTCCAAAAGTTAATGTGTTCATAAATTTGCCAATCTAAAGCATACTATAAGTGGGATAGGAGGCATGACATATTAAAGAAATATTAAGAATCCTCCTTGTTTATGCTAGAGCCATGACCTTTTATGTGAAAAATACAATATAAGTGTACTGTCTCCTAGAGAGAACTAGCCCTTCTCCACAGAAGACTAAGTATTATTTTTTAACTCAGTACCTGTAAACACTGATCATTTTCTTGGGGAAGAACTGGCTATTCTCCTGGAGGGAATGGTTAGTCAATTGAGTCACAAAAAGCCCTTGGCACGTAACCACTTTTGTCTAAAACATATTTGAGCAGAACCGCTCCCCATCTTCCCCATTTTCCTTGCAAACTCTAAACCTAGAAGCTACCAAATTCTAAGAACAACAGGGCAGTTAACTTGCTAGTCAAACTCATTACAGTTTGCCAAAACAGCAGAGGGCCTGTCTTTCCAAGCAGAGAAAAAAAAATGGTACTTTTAAAACTGAGGCTATTGTTCAGCCACCACTTGGAACCAAACACGTTCACACTGCCCCCTACCTGTTGTAAACCAAAAAGCCATGAGTTAAGGGCTTAAAAGAGCCCTTCCAGAAAGGTGAAAATCAGACTCCTGAAGCTAAACAAAAGAAAAGTAATAGAAAAAGTTAAAAAACTGTTTCTTTATCATTCCCAAGCTAAGCAAATTATTAAAGAGTGCCCTAACTGTTAAACCCTTACTAAGGCACCTCCATCCATGGGAGTTAACCCTCAAGGACTAAGTTCTCAAATGATTTGGCAAACAGATGTCACTCATTACTTTCCCTTTGAAAAATTCACATACACCCATATTTCTATTAATACTTACTCTAGTGCCCTACATGCATGTTCTTTAACAAGAGAATCTGCTAAAAATATACAAGGCCATTGGCTTGAGGCCTTTAGTCATTTAGGATGGCCTCAGTAAATTAAAACTGATAATAGCCCAGGATATCTTGCCCATTTTACTCAAGCCTTCTTTCAGAGTTGGAATAGCCAACATAAAACAAGAATACATTACAATCCAACCGGTGAAGCAATTGTTGAACAGGTGCATCATACCTTTAAAAATCTTCTTAAAAAAAAAAAACAAAAAAAGGGGAGTCAAGAGTCTACCCCACAAAATTTTATTGTATTAGCTATGTTGACCTATAATTTTCTAAATTGTAATGAATCACTGTGTACTCCAATTGAGAAACGTTTTCAGAAGAAAGAGCCAAAGTCATCTCATCCTCAGGTTTTATACAAAGATCCACTGGGAGATGGTACTTGGCAGAGCCCTGTAGACCTCTTAACATAGGGAAGACGGTATGTGTGTGTTTCCATTCCTACAGGTCCTGTCTGGCTTCCACCAAAAAAGGGTGAAGCCTTATCATGAACAAAACAGACATCAAGCTCCACTAGCTGGAGACAAAAACCGATCCGCTAACAGACCAGACAGCCCATTAGAAGAAACGAACACTGGACTCTGGTGCCAAAAAATACAGTTTATGTTGCTAGGTATTTACTAGTTAATTTTTCTGTTCTTATTGACACTTTGTGCTTTCCTTTAAAGGAGCAACTTTATGCTGCAAGCAAAAAGTAGTACAGTAATTACTATCAGCTTTCCACAGTAACTACAATTGGCCTGTGTACCCAGGAGGGGATTTATCATACTTTCAGTTCCCCTCCGGTTACTCTTTATACTTTAGACAATAGCTGTAAAGAACTCAGTCTCTTGGTCTTTGTGCAGGGGACCAAATGCCACATTGTTTTTCTCCCCAAAAGTCCTTTTGTAGTGGAAAGCTGGGGAGCGAATTGAAAGGTACTAGCTAAGCTTGGCACAACAATAGTTTTGGCTCTGCCTCAATTCCCATATACTGATATGTGGTGGGAGGGGCCTGGTACCGGGGCACCTATTATCAGAATTGTTTCTTCTAACCACACTAGCCCTCGACATTACAATTCTTGGAAAATGGACTTGCTTTTTATTGCTAGAAAACACCTGTATAAAATTTTTTTATATGTCTCTACCAGGATGGCCCTCCAAAACAGGATTGGGTCACGGTTTGTACCTCTCACCCTACTTGTTTTTGGCAACTCCAGGGGAAGCTCAAGTCTTTTATAATAAATCAGGAAAAATTTATTCTCTGCCGATCTCTGCAGGCTCCATATATGCCAGCTGTCTTACTCATCTCAATATTACTCAGTTAAGCCTCATTACCGTTTATATAGTTAGAAGACAAACTCAAGTATGGGCGCCAGTTAATGTAATCAGAGAATGGGAAGATCCCAGTGGCATAGTAGCGCTTAACAATGAATCGGCCTCCTTAAGAGTCTGATGGTTTGTTGGCACCTTAATTGAATTTATGGTCCCTGCTATAGTTGTTGAAGCTACTGCTGCTGTGGCAACCACTGCCCTCATTGAATCAGTTCAAACTACTCATACTGTTAATGTTCTCTTAACCAATACCACTTTATTTAGTTTTAAAGATTTTATTTATTTATCTTTAGAGGGGAAGGAAAAAAGAGAGGGAGAGAAATATCAATGTATGGTTGCCTCTCGTGCATCCCTTGCTGGGAACTGACCTGCAACCTAGGCATGTGCCCTGACTGGGAATTGAACTGCAGTTGTTTGGTTCACAAGCCCATGCTCAGTCCACTGAGCTACACCAGCCAGGGCCCAATTCCACTTTAGAAATGCTTCAACAGGCCCAAATTAATCAAGAAATTCTGACTCGCCTTTCTGCAATTGAATCAGCCTTCAACTGGATTGGTGAATGCCAGGACACGCTAGTGACCCATAAGCAGTTCTCATTTTTCCAAACTGTGTGTCACCCCACTACAATGGAACTCTAGCCAACACTCCTAAAATTATATTTAACATCACCTGACAGGAGCTTTTTCTACTGATTTAAAGGGAAAAATTAATAAATTGCAACTGGGGTTACACCAGCAACATTCAATGTTTAACTAAGCAGAAGATTTTTCAAACACTTAAGGATAATCTCCAGTTAAATCCAAAAAATTAGTTTAATAGACTCAACCTAAGATTGTTGGTCACTGGAGCTGCTGGTTGTTCACTGATTTTAGTGATGCTTTGTATATTCTGATGCATTTACAAATTATTTGCCCAGGGTCGCAAAAGAGAACAGCAAGTAGCAAGTCTTGTGGAATGTGTCATCACAACAGCCTTAACAAAAAGAAAAAAGGGGGGAATTGTAGGGGACTGGTTCATTATGGTCTGGCACATGTGACTCAGCTCTGTATGGAAAACCTACAGAAGTGAGGTGGTGGGTAAGAGCCAGACCTTCAAACTGAGTTTTCCTATGGGAATCAGGCCTAGAAAATGCATACAGACTTTTATGGCTTGCTCTTGCTAAAACTTCATCACCCTGGTCTGAAACAATAAATGTATATCGTCTATCTTCAAGTAATTTCCAAAGTCTATATGAACTTTCCCAAGGACAGAGCTAATCAGCTCACCACCTTTCCCTTCTGCATGTGTTATTTTCATTTCCTTGATTGTACCTAACAATGTAGACAATAATATTCTATGTAATAGACAATAAATCTTTCTTTGATGTAAGACCAGAGAAAAACAATAAAAGCCTGTCTAGGCAAGGATCGGAGTGCTCTCCTCTTGAGAGAGTGGCTGTGCATGGGATTGCTATAACCTGTGCATTTATTCTGATCTTCAGTCACAACAGGTGTACTCTGCTGGCCCGAGTCTGCCACATGTACCTGTTCTGGGAATGAACATATTTTAAAACTTTTGAGTTATTATGAATAACATTACTATGAATGTTTTCTTACATGTTTTTTAATATAGATTTGTTTTTATTTTTCTTGGATGTATCCTAAAGAGTGGCATTTTTTAAGTCATAGAGCATATGTATGTTGAATTCAGTAGATTCTGCTAAGCAGTTTTTCACAGTGGTTATTCCATTCTGTTTCCTGTTGTTCTGCATCCTTGCCAGCATTCTGTGTTGTCAGTGTTTTGAATTTTGGACATTCCAATAGGCGTGTAGTAGTATCTCATTATTTTAATTTGCATTTCCATGATGACATATGATGTGGAGCATCTTTTCATATTCTAATTGTGTATCATCTTTAGTGAGGTGTCTATTAAAGGTCTTTGGCCCATTTTTAATTTATTTTTATTTTTTTTAATTTTTATATTGACTGATCTCTTATTTGCCAGTCAGCATGCTAAGCATTTTATTATTTTATTTTATTTTAACACAACAATAACACTAAGAGGTATGGACTACTATTATTAACTACTACTTGCAGACAAGGAAACTGAGACTCAGAAATATTACATTACTCACAGTTAATAGAGTAGGTGGAGAGCTGAAATTTGAAGCTAGAAGTTCTGACTTCAGACAGAGCCCCACTTTTACCACTATCTGTTACCACCACTGGTATGTGGTCAGGTGACATTCTATTTATACACTTTCCTTATTAACTGAGTCCTCTCAACTCCTAAAGCACAGTGATTTATCACAATTACCTGGATATGACACTACAAGCTTCAGAAGTCCTGATTTATGAAAAATCAGATCCAGGATCTACTGTCTTGGGCAGCAATGAGAGTAATGGCACCTTTCTCTTCTACTTGGAGGGATGGAGCTGAGAATAGCAGTCCACCACAGGTCTGATGAAGATGAAATTTGCAAGTAGTCCTATTCCAGGAAGAACCATCACCATCAAAATGTCCCCATTTTTAGTTAGCTTGACAATCCATTTCCCCAACTGGACCTGGATGTGCTAAGATTACTTAATTTGAACTTATGTTGGTATAACCCACTGTCTTTGTTTTTCAAACTTCTAGTTCTTGTTAATTCTCTGTCCCAAGAGAAAACAAATACAAAAATTTTGCACTCCCTAGAAGATAACAGCAAGTTTTGAAATGCAAAAAGTAACACAAGTTAACCATAACAATATTTACGTTCAAATTCTATATCAAAGTGGTAAACATTTAGCAGCATTTAAGGACTACAAAGTTTCATTAAATGGTTCCATATTTTGTTGAAATATATAAAATACTTTCTGAAACTATGAGGTAAAGCACAATGTGAAAATCACCATATTTTATACACAAGTCCGTCCTCAAATGTTCCTTTTCAATCATTTAAGTGTAACTTTCAGGTCTAGAGGAAAAGGGTCATTTTAAACCCCCTTCTGTTACTGCTGTCTACACATTTAAATAAGGGGGGGAAGAATTTTTGAACTTAGTTTTTCAACTATTTAAAATATAAGCACAGAAATCTGTTTGTAGGCAGATGTGATATGAACACCAAGACACTTCTTAAATTCAAGAACTACATTAGGTAGAACCCAGAGTCTAGAAAATCCATTTTTCTTCTTCCCTTGTTCCTGTTGGTAATTCCAGAAGTCCATACTATGCTCCCTTAAATTCCTTGTTATCTACACATCATACACAGATTTCAGAGTGCATTGTACTCCACACATTTTGAGGGAGCTGCAGGAAAGTGCTTCTCGCAAATAGTCATTAACCTCTTCAATCCCTGAATATATTTCCTCTGCGTCTCATCATGTAAAATATGTGCAACATGCTTGGAGAAAAAATTTTCACTACCAGTTTTAGCATGGATGCCAACCATAGTGACATCAATGAGCCAAGGGATATTTCCAATGACTATCTGAAGATAAGCATCACTAGCCTTCACATATTTTCTCTGCAACATGAAATGTAATACTATCTGTTATGAATTCTTTATTATCAGCAGAAAGACCTCTTTTCTGTGCATTTGTGAAAAGGGGTCTGAGAGAGGTCTTGGTCTGTTTCTGCATAGCACCGTTCAGTTTACCCTGCACACTGCAATTCACATAGTCTTCTCTGCCATTCAATGATTTAGCCCACATGTGGAGAGGGACTTAAGGAATTTGGTAATGATGCCCATGTCTTTATGATCATCACCTTTTCCTAAAGATTCTCCCAATGCCTTTAACTCTTCTATTGTGGTGTTTTCCTCATAAAATTTTCAGTCATTCTGTGTGTCTTCTTCTCCAGATTCCTGACCACCCGTAAGTTCATTGAATTATTGCTAATCAAACCTATCTAAAGTTGCTTTCAGATTATTCCTCAATTGCTTGCCAACATTTGGTGTGAGGATCTCTATTTTAGTTCAACATTGAAAAGTGCCATAATCAGTTTCTCAAAATAGTCTGATTTTTCCAATTTTCAAAGAGGAAATGAGGAGGGATTTCTTGTCCCCTGGCTTCTTTTTTTCTTTGTTGGCTTTTTTTTTCTCCATGAAATTGAAGGCATATTCCACACATAGGTTCTGATCCTCCACCAGCTGACTCTTCCAGAGACTCTCCAACTTCAGAATGTCTATGTTGCTGGTGTTTATGCTAGAGTTTCCCTCTCCAGCTCCTCCAGCCAAACATTACCCAGTGGGCATAGCTGATCAACCTCTTTGGGCAATTTGTTTTGAAGAGGATTAGAACATTTTTTTATTGAGGATATAAAATGAACAAAGCTCCTACCTTCGAATACTATAAACTAGAATGAGAATAAATTTAAATTGAATATTTAAAAATACGGCGAGACTCTTATTAAATTGAAAGTTTAGGACAATATTTGGACCTTTTAAAATATTTACACCCTGGCTGGTGTAGCTCAGTGGATTCAGTGCGGGCCTGCGAACCACACGATCGCGGTTCGGTTCCCAGTCAGGGCACATGTCTGGGTTGCAGGCCAGTCCTCAGCAGCGGACTCATGAGAGGCAACCATACATTGATATTTCTCTCCTTCTCTCCTTCCCTTCCTCTCTAAAGATAAATAAATAAAATCTTAAAAAAAATAAAATATTTACTTAATTATTTTTCAAGTACAGTTTTCTGTCTATTACTCCCATCCCAAACCACTCCCCTGTGCACCCCTCCTCCCTCCCATTTCCACCCTTCTTGGTTGTTGTCCATGTATTTTTTCTATTTGCTCCTCTAAATCCCTGCCCTATTTCCCCTGAATTCCCTTCCCTCTCCCCTCTGGTCGCTGTCCCTCTGTTCTCCATTTCAGTGTCTTTGGTTATATTTTGCTTGCTGGTTTGTTTTGTTGTTTAGCTTCCTGTTAAAGGTGAGATCATATGGTATTTGTATTTCACCACCTGGCTTATTTCACTCAGCATAATGCTTTCCAGTTCGATCCATGCTGCTGCAAAGAGGAGGAGCTCCTTTCTTTTTGCTGCATAGAATTCCATTGTGTATATGTACCACAGTTTTTTGATCCATTCATTTACTGACGGACACCTAGGTTGCTTCCAACTCTTGGCTATTGTAAATTATGCTGCTATGAACATTGGGGTGCATAGGTTCTTTGGGATTGGTGTTTTAGGGTTCTTAGGATACAATCCTAGCAGTGGAATTGCTGGGTCAAAAGGCAGGTCCAATTTTAGCTCTCTGAGAAAATTCCATACTGTTTTCCATAATGGTTGTACCAGTCTGAAATCCCACCAACAGTGGACCAGAGTCCCCTTTTCCCCACACCTTCCAACATTTATTGTTTATTGCTTTGTTTATGATAGCCATTCTCACCAGTGTAAAGTGGTATCTCATTGTGGTTTTAATTTGTATCTCTCTGATAGCAAGCGATATTGAGCTTCTCTTCATGTGTCTCTGGATCCTCTGTATGTCCTCCTTGCAGAAGTGTCTGTTCAAGTCCTTTCCCCATTTTTAATTGGGTTAGTTCTTTTCTTAGAGTGAAGTTGTGTGAGTTCTTTGTATATTTAGGAGATTAAACCTTTGTCTGAGGTATCATTGGCAAATATGTTTTCCCATACATTTGATTCTACTTTTATTTTAATGCTGTTTTCTTTAGCCATGCAGAAGCTTTTTATTTTGATGAAATCCCATTTGTTTATTCTTTCCTTTATATTTCTTGCTCTAGGGGACATATCAGTAAAAATGTTGCTACATGAAATATTTGATATTTTCCTGCCAATATTCTCCTCTAGGACTTTAATGGTGTCACGGCTTATATTTAAGTCTTTTATCCACCTTGAATTTATTTTGATCTATGGTGTAAGTTGGTGCTCAAGTTTCATTTTTTTACACATACCTGTCCAGTTCTCCCAACACCATTTGTTGAAGAGGCTATCTTTACCCCATTTTATGTTACTGCCCCCTTTGTTGAATATTAATTGACTGTAGAGAGTTGGATTTATTTCTGGGTTCTCTATTCTGTTCCATTGGTCTATGTGCCTGTTTTTATGCCAGTACCAGGCTGTTTTGATTTCAGTGGCCTTGTAATACAGTTTGATATCAGGTATACTGATCCCTCCTACTTTGTTCTTCTTTCTCAACATTGCAGCTGCTATTTGGGGTCATTTATGGTTCCATATAAATTTTGAAGTGTTTGTTCTATGTCTGTGAAATATGCCATTGGTACTTTAATAGGTATTGCATTAAATCTTTAAATTGCTTTGGGTAGTATGGACATTTTGATGATGTTAATTCTTTCAATCCATGAACACGGTATATGTTTCCATTTGTTTGTGTCTTCCTTGATTTCTTTCTTCAATGTTGTGTAGTTTTCTGCATACAGGTTTTTTACCTCCTTGGTTAGATTTATTCCCAGATATTTTATTTTTGTTTTTGCTATATTGAATGGGATTTTTTTCTTGATTTCTGCTTCTGCCGATTCATTGTTAGCATACAAAAATGCCTTTGATTTCTGGATGTTGACTTTGTAAACCTCTGTTTTGCCAAATTCATTTATTAGTTTGAGCAGTTTTTTGGTAGAGTCCATAGGATTTTCCATGTACACTATCATGTCATCTGCAAACAATGGCAGTTTTTTTCCTCCTTTCCAATTTGGATGCCTTTTATTTCCTTTTCTTGCCTGATCGCTGAGGCTAAAACTTCCAATGCTATATTGGATAGAAGTGGTGAAAGTGGACAACCTTGTCTTGTTCCTGATCTTAGTGGAAAAGCTTTTAGTTTTTGCCCATTGAGTATGATGTTGGCTGTAGGTCTTTCATATACGGCCTATATTATATTGAGGAATGCTCCCTCTATTCCCATTTTGCTGAGTGCCTTTATCATAAATGGGTGTTGTACCTTGTCAAAAGCTTTTCCCCCATCTATTGATATGATCATGTGAATTTTGTCTTTCCTTTTGTTTCTGTGATGTATTACATTTACTGATTTGCAGACATTGAACCATCCTTGCATCCCTGGGATGAATCCCACATGGTCATGGTGTATGTTCTTTTTGATGTATTGTTGGATGCGATTTGCTGATATTTTGTTGAGAATTTTAACATCTATGTTCATCGGTGATACTGGCCTGAAGTTTTCTTTCTTTGTTGTGTCTCTATCTGCTTTTGGAATTAGGATGGTGCTGGCTTCATAAAAAGAGTTGAGAGTTTCCCATCATTTTAGATTTTTTGGAATAGTCTGTGAAGAATAGGGGTTAGCTCTTCCTTAAGTGCTTTCTAGAATTCTCCTGTGAAACCAGCTCATCCAGGGCTTTTGTGTGTTGGGAGGTTTTTGATTACTGCTTCAATTTCATCTGCTATTATTGGTCTGTTCAGGTTTTCTGCTTCTTTTCACTGAGTTTTGGAAGACAATATTTTTCTAGAAATCTGTCCATTTCACCTAGGTTTTCAAATTTCTTGGCATACAGTTCTGCATAGTGATTCCTTACAATCCCCTCTATTTCTGTGGTATCAGTTGTAATCTCTCCTCTTTCATTTCTGATTGTGTTTATTTGTGTCCTTTCTCTTCTTTTCTTGATGAGCCTACTTAAAGGTTTGTCTATTTTGTTTATCTTTTCAAAAAACAACTCCTGATTTCATTGACTTAGAATTGTGCTTTTAGTCTGTATGCCATTTAATTCTGCTCTGATCTTGGTTATTTCCTTCCTTCTACTTGCTCTGGGCTGTCTTTGTTGTTGTTCCTTGAGTTCTTGCTGGTGTAGGGTTAGGTTGTTTATTTGAAATGTTTCTATCTTCTTTAGGTAAGCCTGTATTGCTATGATCTTCCCTCTCAGGACTGCCTTCACTGTGTCCCATAAGTTTTGTGTTGTTGTGAGTTCATTTTCATTTGTTTCCAGGAACTTTTTGATTTCTTCCCTAATTTCATTCTTGGCCCATTCATTGTTTAATAGCATACCATTCTGCCTCCATGATTTTGGGTGTTTTGGTGTTGGTTTCTAATTTCAGTCCCTTGGAGTCAGAGAAAATGCTTGGTATGATTTCAATTTTCTTGAATTTGTTGAGGCTCATTTTGTGTCCTATCATGTGGTCTATCTATGAAAATGTTTCATATGCATTTGAAAAGAATGTGTATTTAGCTTCTTTGGGATGAAGGGCTCTATATATATATCAGTCAAGTCCATTTCATCTAGGGTTTTGATTAATGCTGCAATATCTTTGTTGATATTTTGTTTGGAAGATCTGTCCATTTTTGACAGTGGGGTATTAAAATCCCCTACTATAATTGTGTTTCTGTCAATATCTTTCTTAAAATCCTCTAAGAATTTATATATAGAAGAATTTTATATATGAGAATATATAAAATCCTTATATATTTGGATGCTCCTATGTTGGGTGCATATATATTTATGATGTTAATGTCTTCTTGGTTGATTCTTCCCTTGAGTATATGAAGTGACCTTCTGTGTCTCTATCTATGGCTCTTTTTTCTAAGTCTATTTTGTCTGATATTAGAATTGCTACCCTGGCTTTTTTTTTCTTGTCCATTTGCTTGGAAAATTTGTTTCCATCCTTTCACTTTTAGTCTGTGATGGTCTTTTGTCCTGAGATGGGTCTCCTGTAGGCAGCATATGTGTGGGTCTTGCTTTCTTATCCATTTAGCTATTCTATGTCTTTTGATTGGAGCATTTAATTCATTTATGTTTAAGGTTATTATTGATAGGTACTTTTTCATTGCCATTTCTGTACTTGTGTTCCTCTCTGTCTTTCTCTTTTCCTTCCTTTCCTTAAAGCAGTTATTTTAGTATTTCTTGTAGAGCTGGTTTGGTGGAGGCATATTCTTTTAGACTTCTTTTGTCTTGGAAGCTCTTTATTTGGCCTTCTATCTTGACTGAGAGCCTTGCTGGGTAAAGTAGCCTTGGTTGCAGGCCTCTGGTTCTCATTACTTGGAATACTTCTTGCCATTCTCTTCTTGCTTGGAGTGTTTCCATTGAGAAATCAGTAGCCAAACTTATTGGGGCTCCCTGGTATGTTACTTCCTTTTTCTCCCTTGCTTCCTTTAAGATTCTCTCTTTGTCTTGGAATTTTGCCATTTTAATGATGATGTGTCTTGAAATGGGCCTCTTTGAGTTCCTCTTGCTTGGGACTCTCTGTGATTCCTGGATTTGTGTGACTTTTTCTCTCATCAAATTAGGGAAATTTTCCATCATTACTCTTTCAAATAGGTTTTCTATCCCTTGTTCTTCTACTTTTCCTGGTATTCCTATCATTTGGATATTATTATGTTTCATATTGTCTTGCTTTTCTCTTAATCCCTCTTTATTCTTTCTGAGCCTCTTTTCCTTTTCTTGCTCTTTCTGGGAGATTCTTTCTACTGTGTCCTCCAACTCACTGATCTGATCTTCTGCCTCATTGATCCTGCTTTTCATTCCTTCTACTGTGTTCTTCAGTTCCGAAATTGTATTCTTTATTTCCTCTTGGCCTTTGCTGATCGTTTCTATTTCCTTTTTCATGTTGATATAGTTTGTGGTGAGTTCATTGAAGCTCCCCTGTAGTTTCTGGTAGCTCATTGTGAGCTCTTTGAATTTCCTGATAACCAGTGCTTTGAATTCAATATCTGATAGTTGACTTGCCTCTATTTCATCTAACATTCTTTTTGAGACTTCCACCTTTCCTTTCATTTGGGCATTGTTTCTTCATCTTCCCATTGTTTGTGTTGCTCTTCTTCTTGGCCTCAGCTTCTTAAATTGATCTGTTCTGACTCCTTGGGTTTATGGTGTGAACTTCTGTTGTAGAATACCTGTGAGGTTCAGTGGTGCAGACTCCTGCAGGTATCTTGATGTTCTCTGCTTCCACCTACTCCTTTCTTTGTGTGTGTGTGATAAGTTGGAGGGGGAAGCAAAATTGTTTATGACTCCAGTATAGTACTTTATGATATTTACATTCTCAGCCGGTAGAGAAGAGATAGAAGATCTTTAGGCTTTATATAGTGTTAACTGTAATCTTCAACCCAACTTGCCACTTTTAAGAGAGGATGGACCAAAGATAAGTTTCTTGTTAGGGAGGGAAGGGTTGTGAGTTGGATCTAGATAGCATTGCGGTTTCAGGCGGTCAGATTTTAAGGTAAGTTGGGAGTAAAGAATAGTAACTAGGTATAGCATGTGAGCAAATAGAGTTAATCACTACAGTAATAGAGTTCAGGAACCTCTAAAGTTGGCTAAGACCCAAGAGATGTGTTGTGAAGTATTTACAGTGGTATAGAAAGCAACAAACAAACAAACAAACATAAAAAAAAGAAAAGAAAAAAGTGCAGGAGAAGGGAGGAAAAAGCAGTAAGTTTGGGATGAAAGGAAGAAGGACTAAAACAGGAAAAAAAAGGAGAGGAACAAAGTATTGAAAGATAAAGCAATAATGAAATTTAAGAAATATAGGATTACTGGGAAAAAAAGTTAAAAAAAGAAAAAAATACCTTCCCTTGTTGGTTTCAAACTGTCCAATTCGGTTTTTATGGTTTCAGCAGGACTTCTCTGTGGGCTGGGTTGTAGGTGCAGGTGCACACACGCGCCAGCCCAGCTACCAGACTGGGGTGTGGGTGCCCACACACCCAACAGGCTGCCTGGGTCCCACAGGATCTGGTATGGTCATTCCCAATCCTGTGGCTGGGTGAGAAGCAAGGCAAGCTGCCTTCGCAGAACACTTCAGTCCACTTTCCAATAAAAACTTCTCCAGAAGGCCTGCCTCTCAGCCCAGCCCCACTCCCCAGCCCCACCGGTTACAACAATGCTCCTCTCAAATCTCCCAGGCTGGTGGGCTGGTGGGCTGGCAGGGTGGCGACCACAGAGATCACAACAGGACACAGCCCCCTGTCCTTGCCACCTTCCCTGCAAACCTAGGCAGACAACTCTCTGCCCAGTGCCGCCCAGCCCCACCTAGATGGGGAGGGAGGGAGCCAGCTCTCTTCCAAGGACCCCACAACTGGCCTGAGGCTCCCACAGAGTCCGCTGCAGATCCGCCAGGTGTTGGGCTCCCAATGAGTCCTCCGTGGCAGGCTCCCCCTGCGTTGGCTGCAGATAGAAACCTCGGACGCTGACCGCGGCAGCAGCGGTGGCCCCGAGGCCACCAGGCACTGGCCAAGGGCCGCTGCCCCACACCGCCCTTGACTTTACTCAGGGTTGTAGCGCTCCCGATGAGTCCCCTGTGGCAGAGGCCCCTGTTGCCAGGTGCAGATGGGAAGCCTTTGGACGCCAACTGCAGCAGCAGTGGTGGCTCCGGGCCGCTAGGCGCTGGCTGAGGGCCACAGGCCACCACCGCTTTCGTCTTTACTCACCAACCTGAGACCCCACGGACCTGTAGCTGTCTGGTCCGTCACCATCTCTGGTCTCTTATTTTCATAAATGCTGGGGAATTGTTGGTTGGGGACTTGATTGTGCTGTTCCTCAGTAGATCTGCCAGGATTTTCTCCCGGGGTTACAAGAACTGGGGTTTCTCTGTCCTACTCCGCCGCCATTTTCCTGGAACTTTTTCGGCAATTTTTTAATTGGTATGTCTGTTCTCCTATTTTTGAATTTTAAGTGTTCTTTGTGCATTTTGGATAATGATCTCTTATCAGATGTATCTTTTGAAAGTATTTTCTCCCAGTCTGGCTTGTCTTCTCATTCTCTTGGCATTGTCTTTTTCAAATTAGAAACTTTTCTCACTTTTTTAAAAGTAATTGGATAGAGGGGGAAGGGACTATTCAAAGAACATGTATGAATGACCCATGGACATGAATAACAGTGTGGAAATTGACAGTGGGAGTGAGGGGTGGGAAGGGCAAATGGGGAAAAGTTGGCACAACTGTAGTAGAATAACAACAAAAATATTAAAACTTAAAAAATAATTATTCTAAATAAAATTATTTGATTAGCACATGCTCCTGTGATAATCTTTTTACATATACTTTATTGATTATGCTATTACAGTTTTCCCAATTTTCCCCCTTTATCCCCCCTTCACCCTGTACCCCTCAATCCTCTAGCATTCCTTCCCTTAGTTCATGTCCATGGTGTACATATAAGTTCTTTGACTTCTCTGTTCCCTATACCATTTTTGACCTCTCCCCATCTATTCAATGCCTACCAATTATGCTGCTTTTTCCCTGCACCTTTTCCCTGCTATTCTTCCCTTCCCCACTCCACTGGAAGCCCTCCATGTGATATCCATTTCTCTGATTCTGTTCCTCTTCTAAATGTTTGCTTAGTTTCTGTTTTCATTGTTTTTCTTTCTTTTGGGGGGTGTTCATTTGTTGATAGTTGTGAGTTTGTTGTCACTTTACTGTTCATAGTACTGCTCTTCCTTTTTGTAGGTAAGTCCCTTTAACATTTCATATAATAATGGCTTGGTGATGATGAACTCCTTGAATTTGACCTTATCTGGGAAGCACTTTATCTGCCCTTCCATTCTAAATGAAAGTTTTGCTGTGTAAAGTAATCTTGGATGCAGGTCCTTGCCATTCATGATTTCAAATACTTCTTCCCAGCCCCTTCTTGCCTGTAAAGTTTCTTTTGAGGAATTAGCTGATAGCCTTATAGGAATTCCTTTGCAGGTAACTCTTTTCTTTCCTCTTTCTACTTATAAGATTCTCTCTTTGTCTTTGCATGGGTAACTTAATGATGATGTGCTTTGGTGTGTGCCTCTTTGGGTCCAAATTCTTTGGGACTCTCTGAGCTTCCTGGATGTCTTAGAAGTCTATTTTCCTTGCCAGATTTGGGAAGTTTTCCTTCATTATTTGTTCAAATAAGTTTTCAATTTCTTGCTGCTGTTCTTCTCCTTCTGACACCCCTATAATTCAGATATTGGAACATTTCAAATTGTCAAAGAGGTTGAAAAGTCTCTGTTCATTTTTTTTTTGAATTCTTGTTTCTTCATTCTGTTCCAGGTGGATGTTTATTTCTACCTTTTTCTTTTTTCAAATCTTTATTTATTTATTTCTTATTTTTATTGCTGTTCAACTACAGTTTTCTGCATTTTCCCTACACCCCTCCCCACCCCAGTACTCCCTGCCTCACTCTCTCATTTCCATCCCCATTATTATTGTCCTAGTACCCTTTATAATTGCTCCTGTAAACCCTTCATCCTTTCCCCCTTTTCTCAATTTCAATGACTTTGGCTCTACTTTACTTGCTTGTCCATTTTGTTGATTAGGTTCCTGTTAATGGTGAGGGCACATAGTATTTGTCTTTCACTGCCTGGCTTATTTCACTTAGCATAATGCTCTCCAGTTCCATCCATGCTGTCACATAGGGTAGGGGCTCCTTCTTTCTTCTGCATAGAATTAAATTGTGTAAATGTACCATTGTTTTTGCATCCATTCATTTAGTGATGGGCACCAAGGTTGCTTCCAGCCCTTGGCTATTGTAAATTATGCTCTATGAACATTAGGGTGCATACGTTCTTTTGAACTGGTGTTTCAGGGCTCTAAGGGTATAATCCCAGCAGTGGAATTGCCAGGTCAAAAGGCAGTTCCATTTTTAGTTTGCTGAGGAAATTCCATTCTGTTTCCATAGTGGTTGCATCAGTCTGCAATCCCACCAACAGTGCACTAGTATTCCCTTTTCCACAACCTCTCCAACATTTGTTGTGTGTTGCTTTGTTTATGTTCGCCATTCTGACTAGTGTGAAGTGGTATCTCATTCTGGTTTTAATTTGCACCTCTCTGATGCCTAGCAGTACTGCACATCTTTTCATATGTCTCTGGACCCTCTGTATGTACTCCTTGGAGAAGTGTCTGTTCAAGTCCTTTGTCCACTTTTTAATTGAGTTGTTTGTCTTCTTAGAGTGGAGTCATCTGAGTTCTTTATATACATTGGAGATCAAACCCTTGTTTGAGGTATCATTGGCCAATATGTTTTCCCATAAGGTTGGTTCTCTTTTTATTTTAATACTGTTTTCTTTAGCCATGCAGAAGCTTTTAATTTTGATCAGATCCCATTTGTTTATTCTTTCCTTTATGTCCCTTGATCTAGGGGACAGATCAGTGAAAATACTGCTGCATGGAATATCTGAGATTTCCCTGCCTATGTTCTCCTCTGGGACTTTAATGCTGTCACAACTTACATTTAAATATTTTATCCACTGTGAATTTATTTTTGTGTATGGCATAAGTTGGTGGTCGAGTTTCATTTTTTTTTGCATATGTCTGTCCAGCTCTCCCAGCACTCTTTGTTGAAGAAGCTATCTTTCCTCCATTTTATGCTGCTTCCCCCTTTGTCAAATATTAATTCACCAAAAACATATGGGTTTATTTCTGGGCTCTCTTTTTTGTTCCATTGGCTCATGTGTCTGTTCTTATGCCAGTACCATGCTGTTATGATTACAATGGCCTTGTAATACATTTTGATGTCAGGTATTGTAATCCCTCCTACTTTGTTCTTCTTTATCAAAATTGCTGCAGCTATTCAGGGTGGTTTATGGTTCCATGTAAGTTTTTAAGTGTTTGTTCTACATCTGTGAAATATGCCATTGGTACTTTAATAGGGATTGCACTGAATCCATAAATTGCTTTGAGTAGTATGGACATTTTGATGATATTAATCCATCCAATTCATGAACATGGTATGTGTTTCCATTTGTTTGTGTCTTCCTTAAATTCTTTCTTCAGTGCTGTGTAGTTAATCCATTTTCATTTAAGGTTATTATTGATAGGTACTTATTCATTGCCAATTTAATCCTTTGTACTTGCGTTTCACTCTCTCACACTCTTTTTTTACCTCTTCTTAAAGCAGTCCCTTTAGCATATCTTGCAGTATTGGTTTGGTGGACAGGTATTCTTTGAGCCTTATTTTGTCTGGGAAACTCCTCACTTCACCTTCTATTTTAATTGAGAGTCTTTCTGGATAGAGTAGTCTTAGTTGCAGGCCTTTGTTTTTCATTACTTAGAATATTTCTTACTAATCCCTTCTGGCTTGGATGGTTTCCATTGAGAAGTCAGCTGCTAATCCTATTGAGGCTCTCTGGTATGTTACTTTCTGTTTCTCCCTAGCTGCCATTGAAATTCTCTCTTTGTCTTGGAATTTTGACATTTTAATTATGATGTGTCTTGAGGTGGGCCTCTTTGGGTTCCTCTTTATTGGGGCTCTCTGTGTTTCCTGTATTTGTGTGACCTTTTTCTCCCATCAAATTAGGTAAATTTTCCATCACTTCTTTTTCAAGCAGGTTTTCTACTCCCTTGCTCTTTCTCTTCTCCTTCTCATATCCCTATTATATGGATATTATTATATTTCATGTTGTCCTGCAGTTACCTTAACACATCTTCATTCTTTCCGAGTCTTTCTTTCCCTTTCGTGCTCTTTCTGGGAGATTCTTTTTACTGTGTCCTCCAACTCGCTGATCCGATCTTCTGCCTCTTCGATCCTGCTTTTCATTCCTTCTACTGTGTTCTTCAGTTCAGAAATTGTATTCTTCATTTCCTCTTGGCCTTTGCTGATAGTTTCTATTTTCTTTTTCATGTTGTTATAGTTTTCAGTGAGTTCATTGTAGTTTCACTGTAGTTTTTGGTAATTCTCAGTAAGCTCACTGAGCTTCCTGATAACCATTGCTCTGAACTCAATATCTCATAGTTGACTTGCCTCTATTCCATTTAGCATTCTTTCTGAGGCTTCCTCCTTTCCTTTTATTTGGGGATTGTTTCTTTTTTAAGATTTTATTTATTTATCTTTAGAGGGGAAGGGAAGGAGAGAAGGAGAGAAATATCAATGTACGGTTGCCTCTTGTGTGTCCCCTGCTGGGAACTGGCCTGCAACCCAGGCATGTGCCCTGACCGGGAATCTAACAGTGATTGTCTGGTTTGCAGGCCCGTGCTCAATCCACTGAGCTACACCAGCCAGGGACTGGGGATTGTTTCTTTGTCTTTCCATTATTTGTGATGCTCTTTTTGTTAGCCTCTGCTTCTTCAGTTGATCTGCTCTGCCTCCCTTTGTTTGTGTTGTGAACTTCTATGGTAGGAGACCTGTGAGATTCAGTGGCGCAGTGTCCTTGATCTCCCAAACTTGCTGCTCTTGGGATGTCATTTATATTTGCTCTCTGTATGTCTTTGGGTTTTGATTGCTGTTGGGCCTTTCCTTGGTGGGTCCTTACCTCCAGCTGGTTGGCTGAGGGTCACTCTGCCCATCACCTCTTGTATGCTGTTGTGCAGGTGTGGACAGGTTGTGTTGAAGCTTGTTCTTCTGTTTGTCTGAGGTTCTGAGGCTTCTCTCCTGTTATTGTTCATTTATTTGTTCTGGATAATTTCTCCACCATTTAGTTGTAATTCCAGATTCATCCTGGGTGGAGGTTAATGTGGGTTCCCCTCACTCCTCCTCCATCTTCTCTTAGTATCTGTTGGTGCTTTTTTCACTGGTGGGTTCTCTGTTCCAGCAGGTATATTGGTTTTCACAATTTTGACCTACTGGTTTATGTAATCTGTTGGAGGGGGAAGGCAAAATGGATTAAGATAGTGGGATTTTATTTTATGGGATTTAAAGTACCAGCCTGTAGAGAAGAGATAGGAGATTCTTTGGATAGATATAGTGTTAACTGTGATATTTCACTCAACTAGCCAATTTTTAGAAAGAGTGGAAAAGGGATAAGACTCTTGTTAGAGTGGGGAGAAATTGTGAGCTGAATCCAGAAAAAAGAGTACTTGGCAAGGTTAGATGATGAGATATAGTGAGAGTAAAGGATAGAATGTAGGAATAGTGTGTGAGAGAACAAAGTTAACCACAACAGTAATAAAGTTCCAGAAGATAGTGAAATGGGCTAAGATTTAGTGCTGTGCAATATTTACAATTGTATTGAGCAATAGTTATTTACAATAATACTCAAACAACAATCATATGACCAAAACTATATGATCTGAATAACAAGAATAAGAAGTACACAACCTACAGTAGTGTGCTATTGGAACACAATTGGAGTGAAGGAAGAAAAATTAAAACACACTGTGAGAGTTCTGGCTACGACGTAGATGTAGGTATGATACAGGGTGCAGCCAAGGGGGGGCCCCGAAAAGATTTGGAATGGTGTCCAGAACTCAAAGTGTATAGGAATATTGGAGGAAATATTATTAAGATGTCCTCACCCCACCCAGGTGTCAGTTGGAGGAAGGGACGAATGGAGCAGGGCCATTGAGAGCTGTTTTGCATAGCAACAGTTTTGCAGCTAACCTCTGGAATGGTCACTTAACATATCTATAACCTTTAACTGGTTTCATAGATATGTTAAATAGCTGTGGCCAAGTTTTGAGCGAGGGAGAAGTGAGTGGCTGCTACCCAGGATGTAACTGGGGGCTGATACTCAGACAGAGTGCCTGTGGGAGAGCCATGTGGCTTTAGCAGAGTGAGGACACCCTCTTGGCCAGGTGAAAGGGAAAACCACGCAGCTTTGCCAGAATGGAGATTCCTGCAGCCAGGTGAAGAAGAAAGACGCACTTTTGGTGGAGTGTGGCTTTGGTAGAAGAGGCCCATGTGGTTTTGGGGTGCTCCCTTTGGCTGAGTGGCCTGGAAAGCAGGAGAGACTTTGACTGGAACTTGGTACAAAGAACTCTTGCCAGTGGAAGGTGCTGCATGACTTTGGATTAACTGGAGATCCTGCCTGGACAGGTGACACAGCTCACGTGCCAGCAACCTGAAAAAATGAACGTGTGCTCTTTTCCTGATTTATGGTACCCAGAGTTGGGATAGTGGGAGAAGGGAGCGGTGTGTGTGTGTGTGTGTGTGTGTGTGTGTGTGTGTGTGTAGGTGTATACCCTTAAAGACTTTAATATTTTAAGGAAGGCATTAGGCCTGAATAGGATTAAATAAACATTTTGTTTCCTTTTCACAAATCTCTGGCATTGAGAGATGTCTTTCCAATTGGCGGTGGACAGAAGAGCCCAATAGATATTAGTATACCGTTCTTGGGAGGGACCTCTGTTTTCTGAAGCAGTTTTTGGCATCCCTGGGTGGGCCAAGTATTGCCCCTACTTGGACCCTTGTTCAGTAACAGATAGAGACCCTTTGCTTCCCCACACAAGCAAAAGGAGGATAACCACCAATCTGAAATCAATAAACAACCAAGAGCACCAGAAAATCAAACTGCATGGAACTCTGACAAAAAAAGGAATTAAAGAATAAAATCAACCAGAGCAAACAGACTGGTAAGGTGGCAGTCTGCACAGGCTAACTCTGAATAACTGTGATGATGCAGTGGACCTTGGGGGATAGGCTGACTGCTGAGCTTGGTGGACTTTGTGGGAGGGTATGACTTCAGGGGTTTCAGAAGTGGCTGTGGGCTATGGTTGTTGTGGTGTTAAGATAACCTCCCAGTCTCACTAGAGAGTCCACTGAAAAGTGCACTAGAAATGAGGAGCCCAGGCACACTCTTCTGTCTCTGGCCCCTCCCCCACAGGCAGCACTGCAGTGCAGCAAGGATGAATGCCCTGCCTGGGTGAATACCTAAGGCCCCACCCTCTGAAAACCTATCAGCTCTGCCAAGACAAAGAAATATGGCCCAAATTAAGGAACAGAGTAAAGCCTCAGAAAGAGAGCTAAACGAGGAGGAGATCACTAATGTATGTGATGAAGAATTTAAAGCCCTAGTAATCAGAATGCTCACAGATCTGATGGAGCTGGGTCAAAAAATGAAAAAACAAATGAAGGATACCAAAAGTGAAATAAAGCAGAATGTTCAGGGAACCAACAGTGACAGGAAGGAAACCAGGATTCAAAGCAACAATTTGTAAAAGGAAAGAGCAAGAAGTGGAAAACTTATTTGAACAAATAATAAAGAAGAACTTCCCCAATCTGGCAAAGGAAATAGACTTCCATGAAGTCCAGGAAGCTCAGAGAGTCCCAAAGAAGGTGAACCCAAGGAAGAACACACCAAGGCACATCATAATTACATTAACCAAGATGAAAATGAAGGAGAGAATTCTAGAAGCAGCAAGAGATAAGGGGACAGTCATCTACAAAGGAGTTCCCATCAGACTATCACCTGATTTCTCAAAAGAGACCTTACAGGCAAGAAAGGGTTGGGAAGAAGTATTCCAAGTACTGAAATCCAAAGACCTACAGCCAAGATTGCTCTATCCAGCAAAGCTATCATTTAGAATGGAAGATCAGAGGAATTGCTTCCCAGATAAGGTCAAGTTCAAGGAGTTCATCATCACCAAGCTCTTATTATATGAAATGCTAAAGGGACTTATCTAAGAAAAAGAAGACAAAAATATGAACAGTGAAAGGACAGCAAACTCACAGTTATTAACAATCACAACTCAAACAAAAGCAAACTAAGGGGACAGCTAGATCAGGAGTGGAACCATAAAAATGGAGATCACATGGAGGCTTAGCAACAGGGGAGTGGGAGGAGGAGAAGTGGGGAGAAGGTACAGAGAATAAGCAGCATAGATGGTAGGTAGAAAATAGACAAGGGGGAGAGCAAAAATAGTATGGGAAATGTAGAAGCTAAAAAACTTGTGACACATGGACATGAACTAAAGTTGCTGAATGGGGGTGAGGGGGTGTGCAGGGTGGAGGGGAGTGAAGGAGGGAAACTGACAACTATAATGGCATAATCAATAAAATATATTTTAAAAAACAAAGTAAATAAAATCTTTAGAAAAAGTGTAAAGGGAATAAGAAGCATAATTCGTAGGCAAAATAGATGGGGGGGGGTGTTAAGAATAGCATAGGAAATGGAGAAGCCAAAGAACTCATATGTATGGCCCATGGACATCACCTAAGGTGGAGGATGCTAGAGGGAAGGGGGAGGCAGGCCAGAGGGGGATAAAGGGGAGAAAAAATGGACAAGTGTAATAGCCTGATCAATAACTATAATTAAAAAATGCTCAGTGAAAGAAGCCAGATACAAAATGTCTTATATTGTATGATTCTCGTTCCATAAAACATCCAGAATAGGTAAATTCATAGAAGTAAAAAGCTGGTTAGTGGTTGTTCATGGTTGAAGGGAGGAGGTAATGGGGAGTAACTGCTTAATGGTAATGGAATGTCATTTTGAGGTGATGATAATGTTCTGCATTTATATGGTGGTGATGTTGAATATTCGAAAACTCACTGAATATACAAAAAGTCACTGAATTGTATATACTTCAAGATGGTGAATTTTGTAGTTTGTGAATTAAATTTCAATTACAACAAAAATAAAAATACAAAGAGCCAGATGGTAGATTTAAGCCAAATCATATCAATAATCACACAAAATGTAAGTAGTCTAAACATGGCAGTCAAAAGGCAGAGATTGTCAGATGGATAAAAAAGGATGACCCAGCCAAATGCTTCCTGTAGGAATCCTTCTTCAAAGACAAAGATAAAAATAAGCTAAAAGAAAAAGCATGAGAAATGATACCCCATGTGAACTGTAATCTAAGGTGAAAATGGAAGCTAAGTTAATATTGCAGAGCAGATTCTACAGCAAGAATATCACCAAGGATGCAGCAAGAAATTTCACATTGATAAAAGGTTTGCTTCATAAAGATGACATAATAACTATAAATGTTTATGCATCTAATTACAGAGCTTCAATATGAGAAGCAAAGACAGACAGAATGCCAGGACAAACAAATATGTCTTTCTAAAAATATATTTTAGGACTTCCGCCAAGATGGAGGCATAGGTGGAAACACTGTGCCTTCTCCCACAGCCAAGTTTGAATACAACAAAGGTTTGGAGAACAAAGACACACCCAAAGATCAGAAAATTGAATTATACAGAAGTCCAACAATGACGAACCGTTCAATGAGGACGGTAAGAGGGACGGAGCCAGCAGCGGAGCAGGGTCGGGCAGGACAGATCCCCAGACCTAGGCAAGCAGGCAGCCTGGAACCAGTTGGGGTGTGGGGCAGACTGACCGCGGTCGCACATTCGCGCACAGTGAGATGGACCACTCACGCCCCAGGGGGCGAACCCAGTGGTGGAGAGCTGAAGGCGGTGGCACACTAGAGTGCAGTGGAACGAAACACGTGGTCTGGTGACGTTGGTGGCTGCGGTGCCAGTGGGGGCCAAGGTGGGAGGCGGCAGATGGGACGCCACAGCTCCTCTTTGACCCCGCCCCCACATACAACGTCACAACCCAGCGACTGAGTTGCCCTGCTCCGGTGAACACCTAGGGCTCCGATCCTGCTACTTAACAGGCATGAACAGCCCAAAAGATGGTGAAAGAAGAACTCAAAGTCCCAGAGCCAATAACTCTCAGTGACCGAGAAATTGCCAGCCTCTCAGAAGCACAGTTCAAGACACTGTTTATCGGGATGCTCACAGAACTGGTAGATTATGGTCACACATTAGAGGAATATATGAAGGCTAAACTAATTGAAATGAAGGGAATGTCCAGGAAACCAATAGTGATGGAAAGGAAACTGGGACTCACATCAATGGAATGGACCAGAAGGAAGAACAAAACATCCCACCAGAAAGGAATGAAGAAATGAGAATTCAAAAAAATGAGGAGAGGCTTAGGAACCTCCAGGACATCTTTAAACGTTCCAACATCCGAACTATAGGGGTACCAGAAGGGGGAAAGAAACAGCCACGAGTGGGAAACGTATTTGAACAAATAATAAAGGAGAACTTCCCCAGTCTGGCAAAGGAAATAGACTTCCAGGAAATCCAGGAAGCTCAGAGAGTGCCAAAGAAGTTGGACCCAAGAAGGAACACACCAAGGCACATCATAATTACATTAGCCAAGACTAAAATGAAGGAGAGAATCCTAGAAGCATCAAGGGATAAGGGGACAGTCACCTACAAAGGAGTACCCATCAGACTGTCAGCTGAGTTCTCACAAGAGACCTTACAGGCAAGAAGGGGCTGGAAAGAAGTATTCCAAGTCATGAAATCCAAAGACCTACAGCCAAGATTGCTTTATCCAGCAAAACTTTCATTTAGAATGGAAGGACAGAAAAAGTGCTTCTCAGATAAGGTCAAGTTCAAGGAGTTCATCATCACCAAGCCCTTATTATATGAAATGCTAAAGGGACTTATATAAGAAAAAGAAGATGAAAAATATAAACAGCGAAAGGACAGCAAACACACAGTTATTAACAACCACACCTAAAACAAAAGCAAACCAAGAGGACAGCTAGATCAGGAGTGGAACCATAGAAATGAAGAACACATGGAGGGTTAGAGACAGGGGGGTGGGAGGAGGAGAAGGGGGGAGAAGGCACAGAAAATAGCATAGATGGTAGGTAGAAAATAGATAGGGGGAGGGTGAGAATAGTGGGGGAAATACAGAATCTAAAGAACTTGAGACACGTGGTTATAAACTAAGGGGGGGAATGGTGGGGGAAGGAGTGTGTGGGTGGAGGGGAATGAAGGGGGGATAGAACAACTGTAATGGTATAATCAATAAAATATATTAAAAAAAATAAAAATAATAAAAATACATTGTATTTACTTACTTTTAGAGAGAGGGGAAGGGAGGGAGAAAGAGAGGGAGGAAAGCATCAATGTGTGGTTGTCTCTCACACGGCCCCTGCACTGGGGACCTGGCCCACAACCCAGGCATGTGCCCTGACTGGGAATCAAACCGGTGACCATTTGGTTTACAAGCTGGCTCTCAACTCACTGAACCACACCAACCAGGACCAAATATGTCCTTATAGTCAGAGAATTAAACTCCCCTCTTGATAATTTACACAACAAGCAGAAAAGAATTTGTCAGCACACAGATGATTCTGACAACCGACCAAGCCACTTGCCTGATCTGACATCTGCAGAACCCACCAGGCAAGTGTAGATGCACATTCTTTCCAGGTGTGCAGTAGTACTGATCAAAACAGACTGTATTTTGGACCATGAAACAAATGTCAATAAATGTAAAGTGTTCAGTTGTATTAACTATGGCCCCTGATCATATGGAATTAAATTAGAAGTCAACAAGAAGTTTTTTTTTAATCCCCAAATATTTGGAAACTAAATAACACACTAAGAAATGAAACGAAAAAATAAAAGATATTTTGAGCAAAATTTTAAAAATAAAGAAAAGGAAATTTGTGGAATGCAGCTAATAGTATGTAGAGGAACATTTGTAGCACTAAAATCTTGTGTTAGAACAAAAGACAGATCTCAAATCAATGATTTTACCTTTCTCCATTAAAAAGTAGGGGGGAAAGGATAAATGAAGCCAAGTAAATAGAATAAAGAAAATAATAAAGATCAGAGTGAATATTACTGAAAAACAAAACAAAAAAGTCAAGAAAATATCAATAAAACTGAAAGCTGGGAGTAACATCAGAGGAATGACAATCTAAGAGATCTTCTTGGTATCTCCCCCTGAAATTTCAACAAGTTAATCAGATGTAACTCGACAAATGATTCCCTGCTCAACATAGTCATGCCTGAGAGATTCGCACATTGAAGCATCTAAAGGTGGGCAAATGGGAACAACCAGGAAGGCTAGAAGAGAGGAGAGAGTTCAGCCAGCCGTGGGTCACAGCCCTGCAGCCAGGAGCTCCATGTGAGCTTAGCTCAGAGAAGGGCAGATTCTGGCTATAGCCGGTGCTTCCTTCTGAGTCTTGGTGGGCACTCCTGCAAGAGTGAGTGATGCAACTGAAAAAGCCTGGGGAAGGACACAGTGCAGGGGCTCCTCCACTACTGTGTGATTGTAGGCTGTCAGGTGGTCAGTCTTCCAAACAAAGAAATGGAGCCACAGAGCACTGATGCCTTTTAGACCCTCAAAACTCATCTCCTATGGTCCTGGGTATCTGGTTTCAGAGCACATTATTTCCTAATCTAAGAACTTTTGCATCAGATTCGCTATTTCCCTCTGTGACTGATCTCTAGTTGTGGCACATGCACAGGGGTGTACCCAGGGAAGGTCCGAGGTTGCCATTACCAAGAGGGCAAAACAAACCCCACCCCTAAACATTGTTACAATCTTTTGGCGTCTCTGGGCAACACTGGAAGAAGAGTTGTCTTGGGCCACACATTAAATAAACAAACAGTAACGAAGACAAAAAGATCTCATAGTGTTTTAAGTAAGTTTACAATTTTGTGTTGGGCCACAATTCAGAGCCATCCTGGGCCATGCGTTGGATACCCCCGTAAGTGGTTATACTGACAGCAGTTTCAAAGGTCTGACTGAGGATTTTACAGAGCTTAAAAACTTGTGATGAAGCGCCACCTACTGGAAAATAGTAGAAAGACCTCTTCATAGATATCTGCTACTGAAGTGCACTTGATAAATAGATGCCTAGACAAAGAAGCAGCCCACCACACACCGTGAATAACTAAGGTAGTGAGGCAGCTCAGAAAGAAAATGACAAACCTCCAGAAAGCAAAAGGGAATCTATGTGAAAATATGTGATATAAGTGACAGAGAATTCAAGATTGCAGTTCTGAAAATACTCAATGAGATGTGAGAAAATACAGACAATTTTCGACACACTCAGAAAACAAATTAATGAACAAAATGAGTACTTTATCAAAGAGATTGAAACTTTAAAAATAACAAAATAAAATTCTGGAGATGAAGCATTCAATAAAGTAGTTCAGGAATGAACTACTGACCATAAGAAATAGAGCAAACCATGTGGAGGAAAGAATTAGTGATGTTAAAAAAATGAATCTAGCAATGATGCAGAGGGAAGAAGAGAGAGACCTGAGCATAAAAAGTGAAACAGCTCTATGAGAACTATATGAATCCAGCAGAAAAAAAAACCAATATAAAAATTGTAGGTATTCCAGAAGAAAAGAGGGAGAAGGGAAGAGACAGCCTAGTCAAACAAATAGTGGATGAGAACTACCCAAACCAATATATGGATTTAATGCAATCCCCATCAAAATTGCAATGTCATTTTTTAAAGAAATGGAACCAAAAAGTCCTCAGATTTATATGGAACCAACAACAAAAAACCTCAAATAACCAAACAATTCTGAGAAAAGAGAACAAAGCCAGAGGTATCACACTACTTGACTTCAAATTATACCACGGAGTTACAATAAACAAAACAGCATGGTATTGGCAGAAAAACAAACCAATGGAACAGAATTGAGAGCCCATATATAAAACTACATGTATATGGGCAGATAATTTCAACAAAGGAGCCAGAAACAATAGAGAAAAGAAAGCCTCTTTGATAAATGGTGCTAGGAAAATTGGAAAGCCACATGCAAAAGAAGGAAAATAAGTTATAGTTTGTCCCCATACACAAAAATTAATTTAAAATGGATCAAAGACAAATGTAAGATCTGAAACAATAAATTATATAGAAGAAAACATAGATACTAAATTATGGACCTTGGTCATGGAGAACATTTTATGAATTTGACCCCCCAAAGCAAGGGATGTAATGGCAAAAATGCATGAATGAGACTATATTAAACTAGAAAGCTTCTGCACAGCAAAAGAAACTGACAAAAAGGAGGGGAAAGGCAGACAACTGTAATTGAACAATAGAAAAAGAAACTGACAAAAAAGGAGGCAACCAATCCAATGGGAGATATTTGCAAACAACAGCTCCAGCAAAAGCTTAATATCCAAATTATATAAGAAACTCATAAATCTCAACACCAAACAATCCAATTGAAAAATGGGAAAAGGAGCTAACAGACACATCTCCCAACAAAGCCAAAGGGAGTAGGTTTGAGGGTGGGAGGGCATGTTGGGTGGGGTGGGGAGGCCATGGTGTAGTGAAAATGGAGACAACTGTACTTGAACAACAATTTAAAAATCAACAAAAGAAGACATATTTATGGTGAAGAGATATGTGAAAAGATGTTCAACATTATTAGATATTAGGGAGATGCAAATCAAAACTACCATGAGATACTACCTCACACCTGTTAAAAGATGGAGGGGAAAGGGGGGAGGAAGAGAGGGAAAGAAACATCAATGTGTGGTTGCCTCTCGCATGCCCTTACTGGGGACCTGGCCCACAACCCAGGCATGTGCCCTAGCTGGGAATCAAACCAATGACCCTTTGGTTCATAGGCTGGAGCTCAGTCCACTGAGCCACACCAGCCAGGGCTAACACCTGTTAGAATTGCTATTATCAACAAGACAAGTGACACATTGTAGAGACTGTGGCAAAAAAGAAACCCTCAGTCACTGCTGGTGGGAATGTAGACTGGTACAGCCACTAACTATGGAAAACAATCTGGTGCCTTCTCAGAAAATGAAGAATAGAGTTACCTTATCACCCAGCAGTCCTTCTCTTGGGTATCTATCAAAAAAACTTTAAAGCATGTATTTACAAAGATTTATGCACCACTAGGTTCTTTGCAGCATTATTAACCGTGGCCAAGACATGGAGACAACCAAAGTGTCCCTCCATAGAGGGCTGGATAAAGATGTGGCACATATACACAATGCAATACTACTGATCTATAAAAAAGACAAAATACTGCCATTTGAGACAATATGAATGGATCTTCAGAATATCACACTCAGTGAAATGTCAGAAAAAGATAAGAACTATATGATTTCACTCAAATGGGATATAAAACTGAAACTTATGAATACAGACAGCAATGCGGTGGCTGCCTGTGTGAAGGATGGGGAGAAAGTGCCAAAGAGCCTAATACATGGTGACAGAACATGGTTTGACATTAGATGGTGAGTATACAGTGCAATATACATATCAAGTATCATAGAAATGTACACTTGAAATCTACATAATCTTATTAACTGATCTCACCACAATAAATTTAATTAAAAGTTTTTTATTTAAAAAAGGCTTTTTCTGCCCTGGCTGGTGTGGCTCAGTGGATTAAGTGCCAGCCTGTGAACCATAGGGTCGCTGGTTTGATTCCCAGTCGACATGCCTGGGTTGTGGGCCAGGTCCCCAGTAGGGGGTGTGTGAGAGGCAACCACACATTGATGTTTCTTTCCCTCTCTTTCTTCCTCCCTTCCCCTCTCTCTAAAAGTAAGTAAATAAAATCTTTTTTAAAAGGCTGGTTCTTTGACAAATTCAATACAAATTTATATAAATTTCTAGCCAGACTGATTAGGAAAATAGAAAGAGACATATAATCAATGTTATAAATAATTAGATACGCAAATAGACAACTTAGACAGACTAGACAAACTCCTGAGAGGATAAAAACCACCAGACCTCACTCAAAAAAGAGAAACTTAATTGCCATATCATTATTAAAGAACTGAATTCCTAATTAAAAATATTTCCATCAAGAAAACCACAGAACCAAATACCTCACTGGTAAATTCCATTAAGAATTTGAAGAAGAAATAATACCAATTCTGTACACAGCTTTTTGAAAAGTTAAGTAGAGGGAAGACCTCCGAAATCCTCTATGATGTCATCATGATGTGGTGTCAGCCAGAACAAGGGAAACCTGCAGATCAGCGTACTCATCCCCATGGACACAGGGTTTTAGTAAATCAGACTTCTGCAGGGGCCTGTGTGTCTGTGTTTGTGTGTGATACAGGAACAGAAGAAGGCTGGGGATTTTGCTGTTAAATAAACATTTTATTTTTTAATTTAATCTTTATTATATTTTTTCCATTACCATTTAGTCCCCCTATACGTCTCACCCCCAGCAATTGCCACACTGTTGTCCATGTCCATGTGTCCTTTTTTTTCGTCAATACCTCAACATCCTAACCCTACCCCCCACTAGCTGTAATCCTGCTCTCTATGAGTGTGTTCCCATTTTCCTTGTTAGTTCAGTTTGTTAATTTGATTCCACATATGAGTGAAATCATATGGTATTTGTCTTTCTCTGACTGGCTTATTTCACCCAGCATAATGTTCTCCAGGACCATCCATACTGTTGCAAAGGTAAAATTTCTTCTTTTTTATTTTTATTTTTTAATATATTTTATTGATTATACCATTACAGTTGTTCTATTCCCCCCCTTCATTCCCCTCCACCCACACACTCCCTCCCCCACCATTCTCCCCCCCTTAGCTTATAACCACGTGGTGTCTCAAGTTCTTTAGANTTAATAAGGATTGCACTGAATCTGCAACTTGATTTGTGTAGCACAGACATTTTGATGATGTTAATTCTTCCAATCAATGAATATGGTACATGCTTCCATTTGTTTGTGCCTTCCTTAGTTTCTCTCTTCTCTCTTCAGTGTTGTGTAGTTTTATGAGTGCAGGTCTTTTACCTCCTTGGTAAGGTTTATTCCTACACACTTTATGTTCCTTGTTGTTATATAACAAATGGGATTTTTTTCCTGATTTCTGTTTCTAATATTTCATTACTGGTGAACAAGATCCCTTTCATTTCAGAATATTGACTTGTATTCCACTGTTTTGCCAAATTCATTTATTAGGTAGAATAGTATTATGATGGATTCTATAGGATTTTGTTTTTTAAAAAAATAAACCACATTTCTATTGTATATCAAGGTATTTAGTGCTTGTAGCAATCTATGAGAGTTTTTTATTGTTGTTCAAGTACAGTTTTCTATCTTTTCCCCACACCCCAACCCAATACCCCAACCCCCCCACCTCCCTCCTGTTTTCACTCCCCCGTTATTGTCCATGATTTTCTATGTACACTATGATGTCATCTGCAAAAAACAACAGTTTTGCTTCCTCCTTTTCAATTTGTATTTCTTTTATTTCTTTTTCTTGTCTAGTTTCTGTGGATAGGACTTCCAATACTATGTTGAATAAGAGTGATGAAAGCGGACATCCTTGTCTCATTTCTGATCTTAGTGGGAAAGCTTTTAGTTTTTGCCCTTTAAGAATGAGTTTGGCTGTAGGTCTCTCATATATGGCCTTTGTAATGTTGAGGTATGTTTCTTCTACTCCTACTTTGCTCAATGTTTTTTATCATGAATGCATTCTGTACCTTGTCAAATGATTTTTCTGCATCTATTGATATGATCATGTGATTTTTGTCTCTCATTCTGTTTATATAGTGTATTATGTGTGTTGATTTGCTAATATTCCACCATCCTTGCATCTCTGGGATGGATCCCACTTGATCTTGTTGTATGATCTTTGTAACATGTAGCTGGGTGTGGTTTGCCAATATTTTGTTGAAGATTTTAGTGTCTATGTTCATCAGCGATATTGGCATGTAGTTTTCTTTCTTTGTTGTGTCACTATCTGGTTTTGGCATTAGGATGATGCTGGCTTCATAAAAAGAGTTTGGGAGTCTTCCCTCTTCTTGGATTTTTGGAATAGTTTGTGACAGATAGGGGTAGCTCATCCTTAAAACCTTTATAAAATTACCAGTGAAACCATCTGGTCCAGGGCTTCTGTGTGCCAGGAGATTTCTGATTACTGCTTCAATTTCGTCAGCTGTTATTGGTCTGTTCAGGCTTTCTGCTTCTTCTTCATTCAGTTTTGAAAGATTACACTTTTCTAGAAATTTGTCCATTTCACCTAGGTTTTCAAATTTCTTGCAGATTATTCTTCATAGTAGTTTCTTGCAATCCTTTGTATTTCTGTGCTATCAGTTGTAATCTCTCCTCTTTCATTTCTGATCATGTTTATTAGGGTCTTCTCTCTTTCTTTCTTGATAAGTCTGCTTAAAGTCTTGTCAGTTTTGTTTATCTTTTCAAATAACCAGCTCCTGGATTTATTGATCATTAGAATTGTGCTTTTAGTCTCTAAGTCTTTTAACTATGCCCTAGAGTTGGTTTCAGGCCCTTGTAGTCTAAGAAGATGCTTTCTATGATTTCAATTTTTTTGAATTTGTTGAGGCTTGTTTTGTGTCCTCTCTTATGGTCTATCTTTGACAATGTTCCATGTGCATTTGAAAAGAATGTGTATTTTGCTTCTTAGGAATGAAGTGTTCTATAAATAGTAGTTACATTCATTTCATATAGGGCATTTATTCAATGCCACCATATCTTTGTTGATATTTTGTTTGGAAGATCTATCCATTTTTTACAGTGGGGTGTAAAATCTCCTGGTATAAGTGTGTTTTGGGACCACAAGTAAAATGAAAGAAGGAGAATTAAAAATACACAATGAAAGAGAGAACAAGGAAAACCATTCAAACAATGTAATTTAACAAACCAAACAAAGAAAACTCAACAGAAAGAAGAGAAATACAAATACTAATAAAATACAAAAAGTAAAAATAATGAAAAATAATAATACAAATTAACAATACCTTGCAAGTTCTCTGGAGTAGCAAAGTGAAATTTCTGTCAGTTTCTCATTTGTTGGGATGACCCCTCTTTGGGTCTCATTCTGGTCTTTTCACAGATCCAGGTTTTATTGTTTCACTTGTGGGGAAAAAAGAGAGAGAAAAAAGGAATAGAGAAAGAAAAGCCTCTTGCTGGCTTTACACTGGCCAAGCAAGTTCTGCTGGATTTTCCTTCTATAGTAGGGTGTAGGGTGTTGGGTTTCTCTTTTCTCTCTTCCTACGATTTTGCACAGATGGGGGCCATGTCTAAGCCAAACTCTTCACAGTTGCCCAGTCTCCATTCCAGTTCCACAGTTTGCCGCCAGGCTGCCAGTGCCCTTCTGTGTCAGGCCTATGCCTTCAGTCCGCCAGTTGTGCTGTCCTTGAGGTGTACCAATTAGGGGCAACTCACACACCGTCTTCTTGGTCTTTGCTGTCCTAGGTGCTAGAGACTCTCAAAGTCTCATTAGGGTAGTTCACCTCCCCCACTGAGTTACATCTTTCTTGGGACTGCTGACTCCCTGAGCCCCGATGCTCTTCTCTGGGGTGGGGGGATTCCTATAACTTCCTCGTAGCAAGCCAGTTCAGCCCCACAGAATGGGAGTGCTTCTACAGTGGGGGGCTTCTACAGGCTGTGTGCACAGCCTCCTCTGCTACAGCAGGAGTGGGGGTTTTGGGTCAGCCAATACTAGTTTATTTGTTGTTGATAGTGGGATTGCAAGGGGAGTTATTTTTATGGATATGGGTTTGTCCCCTGGGCTTTGTGTTTTTTTTCTGGTAGTATTTCCACAACAGCATACAAGAAGTGGTGGGTGGAGTAACCCTAGTCAATCAGCTGACGGGAAGGATGCACAATAGAACCACCCAACAACAACCAAAACCCAATTATATCCAGAGAGCCAAAATAAATGACATCCCAAGAGTAGCAAGTTCAGTTCAAGAAGACAGCATCACTGAATCTCACAGGTCTCCTGCCATATAAGTTTATACCACAAGCCCAGGGAGTCAGAACAGATCAATTTAAGAAGCAGCGGTTAACAAGAAGAGCCTCACAAACAATGGGAAGACAAAGAAACACACCCCAAATGAAATGAAAGGAGGAAGTCTCAGAAAAAAATGCTAAATGAAATAGAACCAAGTCAAATATGAGATGTTGAATTCAAAGAAATGGTTATAAGTAGGTTCAATGAGTTTATGGAGAATTACCAAAAACTACAGGGAAACTATTATGAACTTACTGAAAATTATATCAACCTGGAAAAGGAAAGAGAAACTATCAACAAAACCCAAAAGGAAATGAAGAATACAATTCCTGAGTGGAAAAACACAGGAGAAGGAATCAAAAGCAGGCCATATGAAGCAAAGGACTAAATCAGAGAGCTGGAGGACAAGATAGAAAAAAACTCTCAGAAAGACCAAGAAAAGGGAAAAGGACTGAAAAAGAATGAACAGGTGTTAAGGGAACTTCATGGCAACATGATGTGTAATAATATCCATATAATAGGGATACCAGAAGGAGGAGAATAAGAGCAAGAGACAGAAAACTTGTTTGAAAAAGTAATGATGGGAAAACTCCATAATTTGATGAGAGGAAAACTCATACAAATCCAGGAAACAGAGAATCACAACCAAGAGAATCCCACTCCAAGAAACATCATAATTCAAATGGCAAAATTCCAAGACAAAGAGAGAATCTTAAAGGCAAAAAGTGAGAAACAGGAAGTAACATACAAGGGAGTCCTGATAAGACTAGCAGCTGAACTTCTAAATGGAAAGACTATAAGACAGAATAGAATGGCAAGAAATATTGGAAGTTATGAAAAACAAACAGAAGGGAGGTGGGGAGAGTTGGGGTGTTGGGCTGGGGTATGGGGAAAAGATAGAAAACTGTACATGAACAACAATAAAAACTCTCATAGATTGCTGCAAGCACTAAATACCTTAATATACATAGAAATGTGGTTTATTTTTTTTAAAAAACAAAATCCTATAGAATCCATCAAAATACTATTCTACCTAATAAATGAATTTGGCAAAACAGTGGAATACAAGTCAATATTCTGAAATGAAAGGGATCTTGTTCACCAGTAATGAAATATTAGAAACAGAAATCAGGAAAAAAATCCCATTTGTTATATAACAACAAGGAACATAAAGTGTGTAGGAATAAACCTTACCAAGGAGGTAAAAGACCTGCACTCATAAAACTACACAACACTGAAGAGAGAAGAGAGAAACTAAGGAAGGCACAAACAAATGGAAGCATGTACCATATTCATTGATTGGAAGAATTAACATCATCAAAATGTCTGTGCTACACAAATCAAGTTGCAGATTCAGTGCAATCCTTATTAATGTTCCAATGGCATATTTCATAGACATAGAGCAAACATTTCAAAAATTTATACTGATCCATAAATGACTCCAATTAGCCACAGCAATTTTTAAAAAGAAGAACATAATAAGAAGTATTACAATACCTGATATGGAACTATATTACAAGGGCACTGTAATAAAAACATCCTGTTACTGACATAAAAACATACACATAGACCAATGAAACAGAATAGAGATCCCAGAAATAAACCCAAGTCTTTATTGTCAATTATCATTTCATAAAGGAGACAGAAGCACAAAATGGAGTAAAAATAACCTCTTCAACACATTGTGTTGGGAGATCTGGACAGCTATATGCAAAAAAAAAAAAAAAAGTAAACTCCATTGTGGAGGACAGTGAAGGCTGATGTCTAAGCTCAGATTAAGTGCTGCTGAAGCCGTACTTGATCACTTGCATCTGCAAAGCAGAGCAGGCTAGCAACTGATGGCAGCCCAAGTCCACAGGGGTTGAACAGGTGATAGATAACTGCAAGTTTTAGCTGAATGCCACTGTGACTTTTGCAGAAGACTTACGTATCAGTTAAATTGACTGGGAAAGGAACAATCTGTGCCTGAATCATCTCCCTAAGTTTGCAAAATGTCCTTGAGCTGTATATAACCTACCCCTATACAATAAACACAGAGACCATGTTCAGGGCTCATTGTCTCTCCATCAAAGGACAGTGTCCCACCCGATCCCCACTCTTTCCTTAAACTATCTGTGTTTTGCCTTTCTTCATCTCCTGTTGACCGCACTTCGTACTGCTTGCAGCACTCCATCACCAACTTACACCATACACTAAAGTAGATTCAATGTGGGGAAAAGACTTAAATATAACTCATGACACCATAAAAGTCCTAGAGGAAAACAGCAGGAAAACCTCAGACATTCCACTCAGCAATATTTTCACCAATATGTCCCCTAGAGTAATGTACATAAAGGAAAGAATAAACAAATGGGACATCATCAAATTAAAAAGCTATTCATGACTAAGGAAAACAGCATTAAGATAAAAAGAGAACCAACCATATGGAAAAACATATTTGCCAATGATACCTCAGACAAGGGTTTAATCTTCAAACTATATAAAGAACTCACATGAGTCCACTCCAGGAAGGCAAACAACCCAATTAAAAGAGGGGCAAAAGTCTTAAATAGACATTTCTCCAAGGTGGACATACCAAGGACTGAGAGACATATGAAAAGATGCTCAGTATTGCTAGGCATCAGAGAGATGCAAATTAAAACCACAATGAGATACCACTTCACACAAGTCAGAATGTCCATCATAAACAAATCAACAAACAAGAAGTGTTGGAGAGAATGTGCAGAAAAGGGAAGCCTAGTGCACTGTTGGTGGGAATGCAGACTGGTGCAGCCACTGTGGAACAGTATGGAATTTCCTCAGAAAAGTAAAAATGAAACTGCCTTTTGACCCAGCAATTCCACTGTTGGGATTATATTCTAAGAACCCTGAAACAGCACTCCAAAAGAACCTATGCACCACAATGTTCATAGCAGCACAATTTACAATAGCCAGGTGCTGGAAGCAACCTAAGTGCCCATCAGTAAATGAATATATATATTAAAAAAACTATGCTACATTTGCATGATGGAATACTATGCAGCAGAAAAAAAGGAGCTCCTACCCTTTGTGACAGCATGGATGAAACTAGAGAGCATTATGCTAAGTGAAATAAGCCAGGCAATGAGGGACAAATACCATATGATCTCACCTTTAACTGGAACCTAAATAACACAACAAACAAGCAAGGAAAATATAACCAGAGACATTGAAATTAAGAACAATCTCACAGTAACCAGAGGGGAGGTTACTGTGGGGATGATGAGGGGAAGGGAGAAGGGTTTTCAGGAACAACTATAAAGGACACATGGACAAAACCAAAGGAGGATGGAAGAAGAGAAGGGAGATGGGGATGGCTGGGGTGGAGGCAGAGTGGTGGAGGGTAAATGTGGACAACCGCAATTGAACAACAATAAAATCATTAAACAATAAAAAAACAGTAACTTAAAAAATATGACCCAGTCTTAATAAAGTTGTAAAGGAATTAAGTGTATTATAAGAAAGGAGAGCTCATATGGGATGACCTACTGAAAGAAAAATGATTTTGAGAGGGTGGAGGGAGGAGCACTAATAAGAGTTGGGAGTTGGAGCAATGTGAAGAGACAAAGTAAATTTTGTATCATGAAAAAAAAAGGAATAAAGAATGCAGAGTGGAGTATGAGAAGGAGAATGTGTAGCATTAGGTTTAAGCTAAACTAAAATAAAGTGAGAGAGAGAGAAAGAAACTGGAAGGAAAAAAGTAAATGTATAACAAAAATATAGGAGCCTAATTGGAAAGATCCACCATAGCACTGTCAACAACAAAACAGCTAAAACTAATATTGGTGGGATGGGAATAAGGAGAAAGAAAGAAAGAAAGAAAGAAAGAAAGAAAGAAAGAAAGAAAGAAAGAAAGAAAGAAAGAAAGAAAGAAAGAAAAGCTTAAGAGATGTCTGTAGGAATGGGAAGCGATTTTGAAATGATAGAGGGAGAGCGAATACTAATAGTGAGGAACAAAAACCATGCTAAGACAAGGAAAAATTAAAATTTGAGATGAAAAGAAAAAGTGAGAATAAAGAGGAATAAAGGGGCAGGATGAAAGAAAAGAATGAAAAAGAAAAAACAGGCTAAGACAGGGCAAAATTAAAAATTTCAGACAAAAAAAGAGTAGGAGGAAGGACAGGTAAAATTTGATATTTGAAATACAAAATAAGTGAAACTCTAGAGATAAAATTGAAATAATGCAACAACAATTACCCTATCCACAATCTACTAGCAAAGATTGCGAAGGGTGGAGAGAGAACACAATTATTTTAAGAGCAGGAAAAAAGGATGTCAGATGACCATTGACAACAAAATTGGCTTTTTGAGGCTGAATGGGGGAGAAATAGTAAGAATGTGGCGTGGGAACAAGTTGTAGCAGGAGAGAAAACAAAATTTAAAATGAAAATAATGAGAGAAAAGAAGAAGATAAAATGGGGTAAGAGAAAGGAGGGGCAAATATGTGCATTGAAATAAAATATAAAATAAAATTTAGTGACTTAATATGCACAAACTTGATGGAGAAGAAATGAGTGTTAAAAGCTATGCAGAAAATAAAATATCACAAATCACGAAGATTACAGTAGATTTCGCCTTGGTAGCTTCTAGTATTTATCACTGTTTTTCCTTTCTGGATCCTTCTCTGGTGATGTCAGATGTTGATCCTGTCTGAATTTAGGCAGCCTGTTCCAGACTTCCAGAGATGTACTATCTTAGGCTGTCTCCTTCTGTTGTTAATCTAGTTACTCTGCACTCAACAGTCAGGATTAAGCACCATAGGGTGGGGAAGAATCCCTCCTGGGATTGGGACTATTGTTTCCCCTCAGGCTGCTTCTGCTTAGAGGGGAGTGGTCTGCCTGAGCACAAGGTAGCTGCCTTTGAGGGTTGACTCAGCACTGAAATCCAAGAGGCTACTCTCTCAGTTTTCTCCCTAAAGCTTCCATCCCCAGTCTCTCCTCAGGTGTCTCTATTCCACTCTTCCCCAACCTTTGCTGGAGCCCAGGGTAAGTGGCTGCAAATGAAAATTTGTGCATTGAACCTTTAAATGGCTCTTTTCATCTCCAGTAGACTGTGTCTATCAGAGAGCAGCCCTGCCGCTTTTTGCCACTGGTTGTTATCTGTGTACTTTTTGGGCTCTGATGCTCTTGGCTGGGGATCCCAGCTTAGGGTTTAGACCCCATACTTCTCAGGGTAATCTAACCAGCTGCTTAGTTATCTCCACAGTGCTGCCACCTGTGGGCACCCAGCCAGCCTTCTCAAGTCTCCACTGCACTCCTTACCAGTCAGGATCTACTGAAGCTGATTCTTCTGTCTGTCTGAGGTTATAAACCTTCTCTCTCACTATTGCTCAGTTGTTTGTTCTGCATGATTTCTCCACAATTTTATTGTAATTCCAGATTGATCCTGGGAGGAGGTTAGTGTGACTCCCATTCACTCCTCCATCATCTTCCACTGGGTGCCATTTTTTAAATTATATTTTCAGATTATATTGTTGATGCAGACAGATGTTATTAATTTTTTCAAAATATATTATGACTCAAAAGAATTTGCACAAATCGTACAACGTTCCTGTGAATCCTTCACCCAGCTCCCCCATGAAAACATCTTATTGAGTACTTAATCAGAGCATGTAGTCAAAAACAAGAAATTGGCTTTACTACTATGCATTAAATACAGGCCTTATTCAAATTGCTCATTTTTGAAGTGGATTTTTATAAGTTGATTTTGTGTCTGGAAATTTTGCTGAACTCTCTCATTTGTATAGTTTTTCTGTGGATTATGTTGGGTTTTCTACATTGGTGATCATATCATCTGAAAATACAAACAGTTCTCATGCCTCTTGTTTGTTTGCCTTTATCACTTTTGCCAGGAGTTCCAGCTCCATGGCAACAGAAGTGCTGTTGGATGTCTCTGTCTCATTCCTGATTTTAATTGGACCATATGCAAAAGTTTCCACTAAGTTGTTGATGTTAACTTTCACATGTTAAAAATATTCTTTTAAGACCTGGCTGGTGTAGCTCAGTGGATTGAGCACGGGCCTGCGAACCAGAGGATCGTGGTTCGATTCCCAGTCAGGGCACATGCCTGGGTTGTAGTCCAGTTCCCTGCAGGCCAACTCCCAGCAGGGGAGCACAAAAGGCAACCATACATTGATGTTTCTCCCCCTGTCTCCTTCCTCTCTAAAGATAAAGAAATAAATAAATTAAATTAAAAAAATAAATAAATACAAATAAAAATAATATTCTTTTGAAGTACTGATTTTCCATGTGTTTTTCATTTTAAAAATATGGGACTTCCGCCAAGATGGAGGCATGGGTGGAAACACTGTGCCTTCTCCCACAACCAAGTTTGAATACAACAAAGGTTTGGAGAACAAAGACACACCCAAAGATCAGAAAATTGAATTATACGGAAGTCCGACAACGAGGAACCTTTCGACGGGGATGGTAAGAAGGGCGGAGCCAGCAGCGGAGCAGGGTCGGGCAGGAAAGATCCCCCGACCTAGGTGATCAGGCAGCCCAGAACCAGTTGGGGTGTGGGGCAGACTGGCCATGGTTGGGGTGTGGGGCAGACTGGCCATTCACGCATAGTGAGACGGACCGCGCAGGCCCCAGGGGGCGAACCCAGTGGTGGAGGGCTGAAGGCGGTGGCACACTCGCGTGCAGTGTAATGAAACATGTGGGACCGGTGACGGTGGCAGCTGCAGCACCAGTGGGAGCCGCGGTGGGAGGCGGCAGACGGGACGCCACAGCTCCTCTTTGACCCCGCCCCCACATACAACATCACAACCCAGCGACTTAGTTGCCCTGTTCTAGTGAACACTTTAGGGCTCTGATCCTGCTATGAAACAGGCACGCACAGCCCAAAAGATGGTGCAAGAAGAACTCAAAGTCCCAGAGCCAATAACTCTCAGTGACCGAGAAATTGCCAGCCTCTCAGAAGCACAATTCAAGACACTATTTATCAGGATGCTCACAGAACTGGTAGATTATAGTCACAAATTAGAGGAACATAGTCACAAATTAGAGGAACATATGAAGGCTAAACTAATTGAAATGAAGGGAGATGCACAGGAAACCAATAGTGACGGAAAGGAAACTGGGACTCAAATCAATGGAATGGACTAGAAGGAAGAACAAAACATCCCACTAGAAAGGAATGAAGAAATGAGAATTCAAAAAAATGAGGAGAGGCTTAGGAACCTCCAGGACATCTTTAAATGTTCCAACATCCGAATTATAGGGGTACCAGAAGGGGGAAAGAAACAGCCACGAGTGGAAAACGTATTTGAACAAATAATAAAGGAGAACTTCCCCAGTCTGGCAAAGGAAATAGACTTCCAGGAAATCCAGGAAGCTCAGAGAGTGCCAAAGAAGTTGGACCCAAGAAGGAACACACCAAGGCACATCATAATTACATTAGCCAAGACCAAAATGAAGGAGAGAATCCTAGAAGCATCAAGGGATAAGGGGACAGTCACCTACAAAGGAGTACCCATCAGACTGTCAGCGGATTTCTCAAAAGAGACCTTACAGGCAAGAAGGGGCTGGAAAGAAGTATTCCAAGTCATGAAATCCAAAGACCTACAGCCAAGATTGCTTTATCCAGCAAAACTTTCATTTAGAATGGAAGGACAGATAAAGTGCTTCTCAGATAAGGTCAAGTTCAAGGAGTTCATCATCACCAAGCCCTTATTATATGAAATGCTAAAGGGACTTATATAAGAAAAAGAAGATGAAAAATATGAACAGTGAAAGGACAGCAAACACACAGTTATTAACAACCACACCTAAAACAAAAGCAAACCAAGAGGACAGCTAGATCAGGAGTGGAACCATAGAAATGAAGAACACATGGAGGGTTAGAAACAGGGGAGTGGGAGGGGGAGAAGGGGGGAGAAGGCACAGAAAATAGCATAGATGGTAGGTAGAAAATAGGTAGTGGGGAGGGTGAGAATAGTGGGGGAAATATAGAATCCAAAGAACTTGAGACACGTGGTTATAAACTAAGGGGGGGAGAATGGTGGGGGAGGGAGTGTGCAGGTGGAGGGGAATGAAGGGGGGGAATAGAACAAGTGTAATGGTATAATCAATAAAATATATAAAAATATGAATATGTGTTTAACTTTAATAGTTTTGGGTTCTACATATATCAAGGCAATCTTTCCTCATTTAGTTTATTAAATTGATAGATTTTTGTTTCCTGGACACACCATCCTGGATCCCAGTACTGTGGTATTCAAGATTTCTGTGTCACCAGTTCCTGAGGGACATTAGCCTGTATTTCCATCATCTGTTTTTGGAATCATGATCACACTGCCTCATAAAATGAACTAGGTGACCCTCATCTCTCACGTTTTCTGGAACAACTGGATGTGATAACAGATCCTTGACTGTTTGATAGGATGCCTTGTGAAATCAGTTCCCAGCACCCTCTATGGCTACAGCTAAAGGAAGACCTTCACTATTGGTGTTCAGGTTTTTTATTTCTTTTTGTGTCAATTTTTAGTTTTTATATTTTTTACCAAAGTTTTTCGCAACTGTGAAAATGAAGGAACGTTTACCTTTTACAACAGTGTGTATGGACCTGGAGATTTTTTTAGGCCTTACCCAAAGATATGTTTTTATTGATTTTAGAGAAAGGGAAAGGGAGAGAGAGAGATATCGATTGGTCACCCCCAGCATATGCCTTGACTGCTCCTGGCCAAAGATTGAACTCACAACCCAGGCATGTGCCCTGCCTGGGTGTCAAACCTGCAACCCTATAGTGTATGGGACAATGCTCTGATCAACCAAACCACCTGGCCAGGACTGGACCTGGAGATTGTTTTTTTTTTAATATTTTATTTGTTTATCTTTAGAGGGGGAGGGAAGGAGAGAAATATCAATGTATGGTTGCCTCTCGTGAGTCCCCTGCTGGGAACTGGCCTGCAACCCAAGCATGTGCCCTGAGTGGGAATTGAACCACGATCATGTGGTTCGCAGGTCCGCACTCAATCCACTGAGCTACACCAGCCAGGGCGGACCTGGAGATTATTATACTAAGTGGAATAATAACCTTGTAACATAGGTCAGAGTCTTTTAGTCATACTGACACCAGAGGGTCTTTAAGATGTATATCATGAGATAAGGAGTTTGCTCCTTACATCTTGAGCTTAAACATCTGGTTTATATCACCAGGACTATACAAAACAAAGCAGAGCAAGCTCCAAAATATTCAATGTATTTATCAGGCCTGATTCCCATGGGAACCCTCAGTGTTAGAGTCCAGTCAAGTCATGTCTGCCACCTGTGCTTTTACCTGGTTTTCCAGGGAGACTTACTAGCCCCTTTCAGGGCTTGCTCTTGGGGAGATGCAATCTCAGAAACCACACAGAGTGGTCCCCAACAACTTATGATTCCAAAAAATATTTGTTTATACCCTGCATTCATGAGGTGAACCTGAAATCTGCCTCCCACCCTTGAGGGAGGGCCAATTACTTACTCACTACTGAAGAAAAGAGTAGACAAAGGGAAAATAGTCATTATACACTGGAGAAAGAAAACACCACCTTAACCCAGTAAGGAAGATCAACATCTCCAGTGGCCCAGTGATGTCATGTTGGTAGTTTGTCCTTCCAGATATGATATGACAAGAAAGGCACTTCAACTCTGGGTTATTATTTCTCAAAACCCATAACCAAAATCTAATCATGAGAAAAATAAGAGACAGTGCCTGCAGAAAACCATCTAGCAGTTCCTCAAATGGTGCAATAGAGTTACCATATAATCCAACAATTCCACTCCTAGGTCACAGCTAAGAGAAATTAAAGCACATATCTACATAAAAACTACTATATGAATAGATGGAGCATTGTTATTCATAATAATAATAACCAAAAGATAGGCAACAAAAACAAGTTATAATCAAAACAATGAGGAGAGGTGGTTTGTTGCCTATCAGAAAAACCATGATTCAGCCCTGGCTGGTTGTAGCTCAGTGGATTGAGTACAGGCCTGTGAACCAAAGCATCCCGGTTCGATTCCCAGTCAGGGCACATGCCTGGGTTGCAGGCCAGTTCCCAGCAGGGGACACACGAGAGGCAACCATATATTGATACTTCTCTCCTTCCGTTCCCCTCTAAAGATAAATAAATAAAATCTTTTAAAAAATTGGGGGGGGACCCATGATTCACATAATCCTTAACATGTGCAGAAACAGACACTTTCTTACTGTTAGGAATATAAATTAGTAGTGGTATTTCTAATGTTGTATTAATTTAAAATACTACATTTTTCTTGTTTATAAAGAACATTTCCAAGAACTTATAAATATTTACAAAGATATCTGTGTATATATAAGGGAGACCATTAAGTAAACAATTGTTTTAACAGAAAATATGGTAAGAAAACTAAATTTTTTTACAATTTGGAGCATTATATGATGAAACACCCAATTATATAAAATACAAATTAAAAAAATACTTAAAGTGCAATCATAAAAATATATTTACATGAAAATAGGTATAATAATTGCAAAATCAGGTTACAAAGATCAGAAGTGGTCTTGATCCATTTTTGCTAATATAAATCTCTAACTATTTAGCCAGAGGTCTCAAAGAGTAAAAATAAAAAATGATCTTTTAGTTCCATTCCCATAAATATTTCTCTTCAACATGGCAAGAGATTGAACTTTCTATCTGGATATTTCAGTACCATTGTACACAGTGTATGTCCCCTTTCCACCTGGATTTCCAGAAAGCTGTCTGGTGAGTTTGGGCCATAGCCCATTCCCTCCCACTTTCCTGCTCTGCCATACTGAAGCTGCAGTTCAGGATTGTATCAAGAGGTAATACCAGAATTCTGGCCAAGATGGAGGTGTAGGTGGAAACACTGTGCCCCCTCCCACAACTAAATTTAAAGACAGCTAAGTTTTAGAAACAAAAATGCAGCCAAAACAGTGAAAATTGAACTGTACGGAAGTCCGACAACAACAAACCACTCAGGGAGACCAGTAAGAGGGGCAGAGTCAGTGGCAGAGTGGGGTCAGGCTGGAAAGACTTTTTGGTCCAACCTACCCAGGAGTGGAGGCGGAGGCAGTTGGTGGATCACAGGCATGGGGTGGTGACAGGTGGACCCAGTGAGGGCCCAGGGCGGCTGGCTGACTGCAGTCACACATTCACACGCAGATAAACCAAGTGAAGGAGCAAACAGTGAGACAGACCGCTGAAGCTAAGGCCCCAGCGGTGGGACTTAGAGCCTGAAAGCACCAGCTGGAAAGACTTTCTCAGGGTCGAGGGGCCGGGAGAGGCTCCCAGGCTCACAGAGAGTTCATTGGAGACACCCACAGGGTTCTGGAGAGTACACGGGCCCACACACTCGGGAACCAGCACCAGAGGGGCCCAATTTGCTTGTGGGAAGCCGCAGAGGGGACAGAAATCTGAGAGAGAGCTGAGCAGAGCAAAGCACCATTTTTTTCCCTCTCTGACCCTGCCCCCATATACAGAGTCACAACCCAGCAACTGGGTTGCCCGGCCCTGGTGAACACCTAAGTCTCCGCCCCTCATACATAACAGGTGCAAACAGGCCAAACATTATGACTCAAGAACAGCTCAAAGCCCCAGAGCCTATAATTCTAAGTGACCGAGAAATAGCCAACCTTTCAGATGCACAATTCAAAACACTGGTGATCAGGATGCTCACAGAATTGGTTGATTTTAACCAAAAATTAGAGGAACATCTGAAGGCTAAACTGATTGAAATGAAGGGAAATGCACAGGAAACCAATAGTGATGGAAAGGAAACTGGGACTCAGATCAAGGGAGTGGACTAGAAGGAAGAAAGGAACAACCAAACAGAAAAGAAGGAAGAAACAAGAATTCAAAAAAAATGAGGAGAGGCTTAGGAACCTCCAGGATATCTTTAAATGTTCCAACATCTGAATTATAGGGGTACCAGAAGGGGAAGAGGCACAGCCATGGGTGGAAAACTTATTTGAACAAATAATAGAGAAAAACTTCCCCAATCTGGCAAAGGAAATAGACTTCCAGGAAATCCAGGAAACTCAGGGAGTCCCAAAGAAGTTGGACCCAAGAAGGAACACACCAAGGCACATCATAATTACATTAGCCAAGATGCAAATGAAAGAGAGAATTCTAGAAGCAGCAAGAGATAAGGGGACAGTCACCTACAAAGGAGTACCCATCAGACAGTCAGTGGATTTCTCAAAAAAGACCTTACAGGCAAGAAGGGGCTGGAAAGAAGTATTCCAAGTCAGGCAAGTTTTACTGGTAGACTTACAGGCAAGTTTTACTGGTATCTTAGTACAAAAAAACCAGTTTGATGACACTTATTTCCCTTTGTTAACTAGAGTCCTTTTTTGTATACAAAAGAAAAAATAGAGATGGATATCATCAGGTAGCTAGATACAGTATATCAGCTCTGAGTCTCAGACCAAAGATCTCAGCAAAGAGGAGGAGGGAATAGAGATTCAAATATTGGACTAATGGTTCCAGCCAGAGTTTTATTGAATTTTTTAACCTCCTGACAGACATCCAGCTGTATTCCTCATTTTCTGGGATATTTACTTGAGAATGGAATTCCAGCCTTGGTTTGAACTAAAGAGAAAGCCTCACCAGTGCATGTATTTGAGGTGATAGAGCTAGAGACCTAGAAACTCACACATGTGCGAGCAGAAACACTTTCAGTTTTCTTTTTCCTACTTTGTTTTTCAATATAATTTAATAAAAAGGATGATTTTTAAAGTAATGAATACGTGTCTACATTACATTTTAAATCTATTTACAAGTATTTCTGCTTCGAAATTGTCATCAAAATACCTTTTTTTCCCTGCATACAGTATTTCAAACACCATGTGAAAGTAGATTTATAAAATAACATTATCCTGCCTCTCACTGGTCTGAATACCACCCCCTAATCCAAAGGGGTGTGTTGCCAAAAATGTACCTTCTCTCTAGCTGTAGGTGGGGGATATGTGAACATAGACACCTACAAACATTCATGGTCTTTTCCAAAAGAGGAAACACATTGCACATCTTTAGCATATTGTGTTTTCCACTTGATATGAATTATCAGGATTCATATATGCATCTTATTAATGCTTGAGGTCTGGGCATATTTTGACATGTTTAAAGAGTTTATTTATAAATTTACATAATGCAGTTTCAATTACCAGCCAATCTGTTTGTTAGTATGTATGTATCACAAACCATACACACTCACCCAGTAGCTGAGTTTTAGTTTGCAAATTTTTCCATTGTTTTCACACAATTCTTACCATATTCTCACTTAACATTCTTACCATTTACAATTTGTTCACAACTAAAAAAAATGAAATGAACAACACCCCAAGGTCATGAAAGACAGCCGCCAGGGTTTAAATCACTCAGAGACAAAGAGCATTCAAGACAAAAAGTAAAAACAAACTTTAGAATAATTTTAGCCACATCACACCAGGATTTGAACCATCTGCTGCCTCTCTGCGAAGTAAAAAATTGAAAAATTACTAACATTTCTTTGATGTACAGTTGTTCATTTTTTCATTCCATCACTAATAGTTAAATGTATATTAAACTAAAAGCCCATACTATTATACTGGAGGCAAGTAATAGGGAAATATGGCAAATTCAAGAGTTAAATCTGATATGAGATAGCTCCTACATATAAACATTAAAACTTGCTCAGTTCTGTTCTAGCTGGTGTGGCTCAGTTGGCTGGGTGTCATCCTGTAAATTGAAAGGTTACTGGTTCAGTTCCCAGTCAGGACACATGCCTGGGTTGCAGGCTTTGTTCTCTGTCCCACAGGGGCTCTGGCAGAAGGCAGAAGGAAAGTAATTAATGTTTTTCTTTCACATTCATGTTTTCTCCCTCTCTTTCTCCTTCCCTTCCTCCTCTCTAAAGTAAGATTAAAATTTCTTTTAATTTGCTCGTTTCAAGAAATAGAAAATAATTTTTATTTTTATTTTTTAATTGAATTTTTATACTTTTTTAAAATTTAATTCTTGTGCAAGTACAGTTTTCTGTCTTATATTCCCAGCGAAAAATAATTTTTAAACCCACTTTGGTTTCATCACCTCCATTTGCCCACAGAATCAATGCCTATCTCTGTCTCTCTCTTTCTCATCCTTTAAATAAAAGTTCCAAAAAGAGTTTTCTACATTCTCTGTTAACATTCTTCACTCCCCACTGACTTTACTTATCTCACAGCACTGTAGCTTCTGCCCCCATGATTGCAATGAATGTAATCTCACCAAGGGTAGGAGTCATCTTTTTGTCACTAGGTCCAGGTATTTTGTATAAATATTAGCATAGTTAGTGTTACTATTAATGTCAACCTAAAGTATGCATCCTTGTGCAGACTGCTCTTGTCACTTAGCAATAAATCTTTGACAAGCTCCCAGGCTCCACAGCCTAATGTGCTGGGTACAAACCCAAGCTGTCTTGTTCCCTAACTGAGCAGTCCTGGGCCAAATCCTTATGTCTCTGTCCCTCAGTTAATTATCTATAAAATCAGAATAAGCCACAGTGTCTAATCTCATAGAGGTGGTCTGAGCACTGAAAGACTCATACATAAAAAGTACTTAACACATAATACATTTTAGCCAATTTATTTTTCTCTACCTTTATTGATATTTCCAACCCTGTAGCCATGAAATAATAGAATTTAGACTGTTTATTCACAATCAGAACATTTGAGGTATGTTGCTACTGAGTGTATTAGTTTCCTAAATTTGCCATAAGAAATTACCATGGAATTCATGGCTTAAAACAACAGATTTTTTTTTTACTCTCACATCTCTGGAATCCGAAAGTCCAAAATCAGTGAACTGTCAGGAGCATGCTTCAGCAGAACTCCAGTCTCTACCTCCATTTTCACAGGTTCTTCTGTGTGTGATGTGTGTGTTTGTGTGTGAAATCTCACTTTTCATTCTCTTATAAGGACAAGTCATTGGGACTGAGGTCCACCCTAAATCCAATATTACCTTGACATTAATTGCATATACTCAGATAATATATCAAAAAAAGGCCACATTCAGTGTTATGGGTGTTTAAGGTTTGGACATATCTTGTTGGGTGACATGATTCAACCTACTACAGTGATATAAGCAGGTTTAAAAAACAAAAATGTGATCTTATCTTTTATACATAAATATATGCATATATACATATATGCATAAAAATTCCTGCATAAGAAAACTTCTTGGGGAATATAATGCAAATGAAAACATTATCAGAGCCCTGGCTGGTGTAGCTTAGTGGATTGAGCGTGGGCCTGCAAACCAGAGGATCAAGGTTTGATTCCCAGTCAGGGCACATGCCTGGGTTGCAGGCCAGCTCCCTGCAGGCCAACTCCCAGCAGGGGACGCACAAAAGGCAACCATACATTGATGTTTCTCTCCCTCTCCTTCCCCTCTAAAGATAATTAAATAAATAAAATCTTTAAAAAAAACATTATCAGGGCTTATCTTAGCACACTATGTTTGGGGTATTATTATCTCCTTTTCTATGCTTTGTATTTTTATCTATTGTATAATAAACATATTGAGCTTGTAAATACACAAAATAACAAAATAACTGAAAAACATAAGCAATCTCTACTCCATCCACAGGAAACCTCTCACTTTATAAAGGGAAAAACCCTGATGCACAGGGAGACAAGATGTTGGGGAGACTCTTCTCTTCCACAGTATAACAGGACACAGGTCCCCAAATTCAAGCCACACTGCTTATTATAAATATTTTAGATTCCTGACTATTTAACTGGAAAAAATGTGTACCTCACTTTGATTTATTTTGTTGTGCCCTTGTTATACAACCCCACCAATGCTGTTCTGAAACAGCTGTGGGGTTCAATTGCCCAGAGCCAAGAAATGTGACTCCAAATGCCAAAGCTTGGTGAAAAAGGAAAAGGGTTGTTTATTCAAAGGTTATATACAGTTTAGAATAACAGTAGATTTTTGCCATTTTTAAAATCCTGTTCCCTTTAAAAACCACCCCAAAACACATAGTCCTGCCTCCCTTTGCCAAACCAGGCCAGTTTCAATATACATCACTAATAGGTACTGTCTTTCAGAACAGCAGAAGTCTACAGCTCAGCATTCCTGGTCACAGTCCAGCTATAGGCATCCCTTAAAAATCCAGTGGCTAGCAGCTTCCCCACAGCACTGTCTTCTCCAGTCAGACCCAAATCCAGATGGTTCAGCAGATCTCCCACCACACCATCACTTCTGGCAACTCACTAGACCTCTGGCCTTCAGACCTCCCTCCTCACTCACTCCAGACTTCATGGTTCTTTTTCACCCCTTTCTTACTCCAGACTGTGTGGCCTCTCCTCTTCTCTTTTAGCCCTACCTCCTCTAAATGGTTGGCCCAGAATTTCCTGTGTAACCTCATATATGGCCCTTCCTATGGTGAGTTAGTGTGCAGCATTTTTTCCAGTTTCGCAGTTACCTTCTTTTGGTTGCCATCTTTAGTCAGGGAAAAAGTTCCCAGCAATGAATGGACATCTGGGGTGGGCATTGGCCTCCTGCTTCTTACACAGGCAGTATATGAACTCCCCCAACTATGTCACAATTCCCTGAGCGTTTTCAGTCACATATACAATTTGCCCGGAGTGGCAGTCCTCTTCCCTTCAGGAAGGCATGGCTATTAACTTGCCATTGTCATGCAAAATATCTTAAATGCCATAACAGTCAGTACCCCCTTCCCCCAGTCAAGGATTGTGGGAGGTTCTCCTATTTTTTAGGAGACTTATGCTCTGCATCTCATTACAATTCCAATTTCTAGACCTCTAGACCCTTTGTAATCTTACAAAGGACAATGGGTGAAGGTCTCACAATCTTCTGAAGTTACTTCCTGCTAGCCATGGCCATAGTCCTGGGTCCAGGGATCCCTAACACAGTGGTGGCATGGAGCAGAGGGTGGCATTCACGCAAGGGGACCTTGCAGAGTACAAGTGAGTTAGCAGTCCCTGGGGAGTGGCATGCTTGGTGTCCAAATGTTGGCACTGCTGTACAAGTTAGCATACTTATCATACTCTGGAGGTGACAAATTTGGCCAGAGAGTTAGAAAGCACAATTAAAACCATAGCTACTAAATGACAAAGGTAGGGACCAATTCTTCAATGTCCCACATTAGGAAAAGATTGGCTTCTCTGGAGGAAGGTGTGCAAGGCATGTCACACCCATCCACAGCCATTTTTCTCACCATATTTAGTGTGTGCTAAGGGGAATATTTTCAGATTTTCCCCCTTTTTAACACCTTTGGAATCTTCCTGTCCAAGTCACTAAGGCTGAAAAGGAAACCAGTTTTAAAGTGCAGCCCACAGACTGCTCCATATTCACCGACCCAACCACTTAATCCAGCCAAACCATTGAGTTTCAGAAATCAGCGATGTAGATGGGCTTCTTAAGTGAGGCCTATATTGTGTAAACAATCACTTAGATAATGAGGTCATAGGCTTATACCCTATGAAAACAGAAGGAAGAACACACACGTTAATTGACATAACCCACAAACTAGTCACTGAGTCTGCAAGACTGTCTTTTGGGAAGACATCCAGTTGCAAGGCCTTTGCTAGAATGAAGTTTAACAGGGACAATTTGACTGATCCTTCTTGCCTATAAATTGAGCATCTCTGATGATGTTGCAAACCCAGTTCCAACATGAAAACAAACTTTAAAGACAGTTAGCTACACTAGCCTAATGCCCACCACCGAGCACGGCGATTTTCTTTGAATCATGATTTTTCTCCTGAACATGATCCTCATTGTCCTTCAAGGGACTGCATTAAGTCCAGTTTTAATTTTAACAGTTTATTTGCATAAACACAACAAGAACAATAATTGATCACATATGATCTTTAAGTCTGCTTTGCTGAAACTCACACAAGGAACCTTTAAGTTGACCTTTTAGTCCACCCTTCAAGGCACAGAAGCTAAACCACACACCTGCCATCTGACTTTGCCTATAGCACCTGCTTCTCTTAAGTCCTTGAGGTTTCCATTGTGCCTTATGGTTCCTCCTAGTCATCTCTCAGGAAAACAGCCTTCGTTTCTTCTCTGGAAAGACTGCCACAAACCACACAACCAACCAAGTTACCAGGCTTTTTTTCTAGTGGGCTTTGCTAGCACTGAAAGTCAATCCCAGTTCCCTAAGGCTTTCTGGCAACAACCAGAACCCAGGCATGCTTCCTTCAGGCATAACATTCCAGTCAAAGTCTTGGTTGACAAAACCACCATTGGCAATTTGTCTTAGTGGTTTTATGCAGAGAAACCTTATCTCGCCACTCACCCCCTCAGAATGCCAAATTCTGGAGGTACCAGGTAAGGAGGAAAATATAAAGCATGAAGGAAAATTCTTGTCCTTCATATATTTACAAAAATTGCATTTCCCTGCCTTATACTTTCCTTTGTTCACTTTCCCACATAGTGTAAAGTTTTAACTCTCCCTGGGAAAGCTCAATTTCCTTTCAGAACAGAAGCAAAGCAAAAGCAAAAGCAAAGACAGAGTTCCAAAAAGGAAAAAGGGGAGTAGAACTGACTTTTGAATCACATCTCATTTCTCACTGGTCCCAGAGGTGAGCTTTCCTAGGTCCTTCATGGCCCAAAGCTTCACTGGTAGAGGCACTCTCACCTACCAGCTCCTCCACTGGTCTCCTGGCAGAGACATGATCTCTTGTTCCAATCCAGATTCTACTGCTACCACATGGCAATTCCTAAGTCCCACATAGCAAAGGCATTCTCTCCAACTTGTTTCACAGATGACCTCTCCTAGGTCTCACTGGCTAAAAAGCAGAGACAGAAGATTCCTGATGTAACCCAAAACAGCAAAGTTCATACCATGTCCTCATAAGATCACAAAACAAGCAAATAAAGAATAACCACACCCAGGAGCTGAGGTTTCCCTTCCTCTAGGTTTAAAACTTTTATAACCTTTTTGTATATCTTTACTCATTCAGATTTATCCATAATCCACTTTCAATTCTTGTTCTATTCTGCACTGAAAAGGACCATGCTTAAACTCTGTATCTAACAGCTAAAAGTCATGAGCTTTACAAGCACATGCGTAAAATAAATGAAACATTTTCACCCTGTGTTGGGGTTCACTATACCTCTCCAGATGAGGAACTTCAAATTTCGTTCCAGAGTGCAGGTCCATCTTTCCCTTTCAGCATCACCTACAGCAGCAGGGACTTTGTGCTCCTCAGGCGGTGCCCATATTACCTGTATGTGGTGGAACCAAGGCTTGATTCCCATCAACTTTAGGGAAGAATATATTGTCACCAGGACATCATAGGGACCAATCCATTGTTTGGCTAGCTGCTGTTGAGGGCTTTGAGTCTTCCAGGTCTTTAGTAAGACTCAGTTGCCTGGCTGGTATAGCTCAATGGACTGAGCGCAGGCCTGAGAACCACACGATCGTGGTTCAATTCCCAGTCAGGGAACATGCCTGGGTTGCAGGCCAGTTCCCAGCAGGGGGTGCACAAGAGGCAACCATACATTGACGTTTCTCTCCTCTCCTTCCTTTCCTCTCTAAAGATAAATAAATAAAATCTTAAAAAAAATAACGACAACAAAAAAAGGCTCAGTTGCCTGGCCAGAAAGGGCGCAAGGGCTTCTCAGGTGTGTAGAAAAACTTGTAATGAGAAAACTTGTGAAAATTTATTAGTGTTTGCCCTAAATGTTGCACATATTGCTTAATTCTTGCCTTGCATGCCAAATCTAAAGGGGTTGTTCCTAAACCAGAGATTTGGAGGGTTCTCCCATGAACTATTTCAAAAGAACTCAATTTAAGCCCACTTCTGGGTGCCACCCTAATTCAAAGCAAAGCAATAGGAAATGCCTGGTGCCATTTTAGATGAATTTCCTGATGTACTTTTGACAGGGGTTCTTTAACATGTGATTCATTTTCTGTCTTTCCTATAGATTGAAGTCTCCAACATGCATGAAACTTCCATTGTATTTGTAGTGCTTGTCCAATCTTCTAGGAGCTCTCCGAAGTGAATCCACTGTCATTTTGAATGTTGTGAGAAAGTCCAAATCTAGGAATTATTTCTTTTTTAAAATATTTTATTTATTTATCTCTAGAGGGGAAGGGAAGGAGAGAGGAAGAGAAACATCAATGTATGGTTGCTTCTCATGCGTCCCCTGCTGGGAACTGGCCTGCAACCCAGGCATGTGCCCTGACTGGGAATTGAACCATGATCATCTGGTTTGCAGGCCCAAGCTCAATCTACTGAGCTACACCAGCCAGGGCAGGAATTATTTCTTTAAGTAACACTTTTGCCACTTCAATTGCCTTCTTCATCCTAGTGGGGTACAATACCCATCCAGAAAAAGTTTCTACAAATACTAACAAAAATTTAAAATGCCCCCTGGTTTTAGGCATCTGTGTGAAGTCCACCTGCCAGTCTTCAAATGGACACATCCCTTTGTATTGTAGGGCATGCTCTGTCTTAGAATTGTTCTTGGCATATATCTTACAGGCTTGGCTGATCCTCTGAATGGTCCTTTGCAAATAAGGGCCTTACAAATGTGGCCTAATGAAGTCTGTTAAAGCACTCCTTCCAAAGTGGATCCCTTCACCCAGATGTTTGAGGATGGGATACACCAGAGTCTCAGGGAGTAAGATCATACCATGGGCATTCACTTTCCACATAGAATTTGGATCAGTGCTGGTGAATGTCAATTCATGGGTCCATTCTTCATCCCATTCTGTGTAATGAGGTTTAAGCTTTGACAAGCCCAAGCAGAGGATCAGAGCTCTCTGGTGTGGCAGCTCTCTGGCTGCCTGTTTTGCTCCTTTACCAGCCATTTGGTGTCTGTGACTTATTTGGGAACCATCTCCCTGGTGTCCTTAGGAGTGCATTATGGCAACCTGGTATGGTAGATTCACTGCCTCTAACAACTGTAAAATCTCCTCTGTATGTTTAATACTCTTGTTCCCTGAGGTTAAGAGTCGTCTCTCTCCACACTGTTCCATGGGCATGGACTACCATGAAGTCCATGGATATATTTGGAGTCTGTGTAGATGTTAACCTTCTTTCTGTTAACCTTCTTTGGCACAGTACTAAAGCTCTTGAGAGGGCTATCAGTTCAGCCTTTTGTGCTGAGGCTCCTGGTGCAAAGGCTTGGGCTTCTATTACCTTGTCTATGGTGACTATCACATACCCAGTTCATTGCTGGCCATTATCCATGAGGCTGCTCCTGTCTGTATAAAGCTCCCAGTATGATGCTGCCAGTGGCTGATCCAAGAGATCAGCCCTGCTAGAATAAACTTGGTCAATAATTTGCAAGCAATCATGCTAGAGTTATGACTCCCCCTCCATAGCTGGGAGTAAGGTGGCTGGCTTTTAGTAGTCTGCAAGGTAATGTTTAGGTTTTCCAGCAGAATGGCCTGATGTTTTCCCATGTGCTCTTTCCCTCAGCCAATACCTCCTTTCTGTTCCAATAGAGTCAGGGCCTGTTGTGGTACCAACACTGTAATAAGCTATCCCAAAGTTATCTTCTCAGCTTCCTATAAAATGTCACAAGTAGCTGCTACTCCTCAGAAGCAAAAGACTTAAGGGATGCTCAGTTGAAATCAGGAGTTATTGTGCAATACATAGATGACATATTGATAGGTATCTGTGAAAATCATCCCAGTAGATCAGGAGAATTAGATGTTGAGATCAGGGTCCCAGTCTGTGCTTGTTTTGGGGAACTTGACCTCTACTCTTTCTGTCTCCTGTGGATCTGGGTGAAGGCCCCCACAACTGGGAAACAAGGTCTTAAATGAAGTATAAACTCCATATCACCTCAGATAAACCCTCTCAGTCAAGTAAATGGGAGGGACCACTGTCTTAGGGGTAAAACAGGTGCACTATCGATTCCAAAATCTACCATGTGACTTAACCAGGGACATTAGATAAAGAAAAACCTTTAGTTTGCACATTTGAGAGGACCAGACTGAAACCATACAAGTGTGACCTCATCCTTCATTCTATCTGGGAGTGAGCTGTTGCCAGGAGAGAGGAGTAGCCTCTTAGAGCTGTGTAAGAGGACAGAGGTATCAGTTACACATTGTCTCACTTTCTTGGGCATAACCCTTTCCCACTCAATCCTATTATTTCCTGTTTAGATGTTGGGTTTTAGGACTCAGGGTCAAGCTTGAACTAAGCTTGCTTGGAATGGAGTTTCAAGTCACAGCTCGCCACCATCTTGCTATGTACATGTCCAGTAATGCAGGTGTAGAGATCAAGATAGAGATGTAAGATGCAGATGTGGAATTGGACTGACAGTGCCTGACACACAGTAGGCATCTAATTAGCATTTAGTAAATGAGATGTAGATATAGAAGCAAGTAGGAAATTACACCACATACATGTCCTTTCATTCTTTTTTTCTTCATCTGAGAATATATTTATTGATTTTAGAGAAAGAAGGAGGAGAGAGAGAGGAGGAGTGGGGAGAGAGAAACATCAATGTGAGAAACAAACATCAATCTGTTAGTTCTGTATGTGCTAGGGATTAAACAGGAAGCCTTTTTGGTGTACAAATTGATGCTCCAACCAATTAAGTCACGTGGCCAAAGCTGTCCTTTCATTCTTTTTATCTACTTATAAATTTTTCAAAGACCGTTAAGATCATACTACAGTTATTTTATAATGTGCCCTGAAGAAACTTTTTTGTTTCTGTTCATAAAAGTTGTGTTTTATCTTCAGGAAAAAAATAACCTGTAGAAAATGAAGAATGCTGTCTCTAAATAGATGTGTGTGACTCTGTAGTGGGTCATCTATAAAATGGGTCTTGATACTTTCCTCACAGAGATACTGTGAAGAGAAATGAGCAAACCAAAGAAAGTCTCTGACATGTGATATTGTACAACTTTAACAAATACATGTATGCTCTCACTTGTGTTCTTCCCCCAATGAAAAAAATGACTTACACATGACCAAGTCATAGAGATCATTAGGATTTGAAGGAGCAGGAGAGAAAATATATACATTATAAATGTCATGCCACATATATTCTTTCAGAGCACCTACAGTGGACAGACCCACTTTCTTAGTTTATCTGCTATAGGGAGCAGGAACAAAATCAACAGATACTATTTTCACTGATATTAAAAAATCTGTTATGTACAATGTTTTAGAGTTCCCAGGCAGCTGCTAGCCCTGAAAAATCTCACTGTCTCCTGTACATGAAATACCTTCTCATTTGTCTGGGCCTATTGTTCTATCTCCCATTCACTCTGTTACTTATCTAGGCCTATATATCCAGTGCCTAATCTGGACCATCCTGGTGAAAGAAAACAGTGACTGGAGGGAGTTTCTTTTTCTGTGTCCAGACTAACACCCAACAGCTTCAGTTGGTTTGAGATTGCATCCCAATTCAAACTTAATATTATAACACAATATCAAGCTGATATTGTATTACAAGTGCTGGGTATGCATATATTTCCTTTTTAAACAATTAGTATTAAGGCACAAGGAAGATGCTCAAAGTTGTTTTCATCCACATGTTGATTGCTCCTAATGTCCTCAGCAAATGAGCCCTGTCAGCAAATAACTAAACCTGTACCCTGAATCCCTCTGCTGAAGCTTTCTCCAATCTGAAACCTGTGGGGCTAAGTGCTGGATGATCTCCTGTAGACCTTTACCCTTATCCTCCCATGTGGCATTCACTGCTTGGCTAATCTAATGGAACTGACAGTGCCTGGCACACAGTAGACTTCTAATTCAATTCAATGAGAATCTCTAGTGATCCCTTCTGGTATGCTAATAATGGTAAATATTTATTGCTGAATCCCTCACTTCCCATGCTTTTGCAGGTGCTGACCATACACTTACTCATTTAAGTCCCTCATTGTAGCCCAAGGATGAGCTATTGTTGCCCAATTTGAAACATCAGGGAACAGTAAGGGCAGGGCTAGACTGTCACAACACACAAAACTAAGATGGGAGCAGATTCTGTGTGGCTGCTGAGCCCCCCCCCCCATCTAACTGGTATACATTAGTGCTTCTCAGCTGATAAGATCCTCAACCTTACTAGTCATCAAGGTGTAATGGGGTGCACCAGATAAGTCCCCTGAAAATAAAAGATCAACCCCCATAATCTTTGATCAGAGAAGAAGAGTGGCTGATACTGCATTTAAGATACAGCACATAACAATGGCAAGTTCATAGTTGTGTCTTCCTCAAAGTAAGAGCTACCTCTCAGGGTGAATTGTTATAGTGACTGGGAAAATGCTCAGGGTCTCATGACATAGCTGGGGGAGCTTATATAGCGTGTGCACAAGAGACCCACACCAGATATCCATGCATCACTGGAAAGTTTTGCCCCAACTAAAGATGACAGCCCCCAAAAAGTAAAGGATACTGGGGAATGGCAAAAATGCTGCACAATAACCCACTATAGGAAGGGCTGAATATGAGGTCATGCAGGAAGTTCTGGGCCAATCATTTAGATGAGGTAGGGCTAAAAAAAGAAGAGGAGGAGCCACACAGTTTGGATTAAGAGAGGGGTGAAAGAGAACTGCAAAGTCTGGAGTGAGTGATGAAGGAGGTCTGAAGGCCAGAGGTCTAGTGAGTTGCCAGAGATGGCAGTGTGGTAGGGGACCTGCTCAGCCACCCAGACTAGGATCTGACTGGAGAAGACAGTGGCAGATTTATGGAGCTTCAGAGGACCTGCTAGCCACCCAGATTTGTGAGGGATGCTTGATGCTGAACTGTGACCAGGAATGCTGAGCTGCAGACTTCTGCTTTTCTAAAAGACAATACCTCTGAGTGGCATATATTGAAACCAGCCTGGTTTGGCAGAAGGAGGCAGGACTGTGTGTTTTGGGGTGGTTCTTAAAGTAAATGGGATTTAACCGCAGAAATCCACCATTATTCTAAACCTGTATAATCTTTAAATAAATAACCCCTTTCCTTTTTTACCAAACTCTTGCACGGGAAGCCATGCTTCTTGATGGTAGGCAATCAAACCCCACTACTGTTTAAGAACAGCACTGCCAGGTTCTTTCACAGCAATGGCAACCACAAAGGAATGTTGATAGTTGCCTGTGGCTGGCTGACTCACTCAGGAGTGGGAATGTGGAGTTTTCCAGTCTCTGGGAATTTCTGTGCATGCCTCATGAGGGCACTGACCACATAATCATGCCTGGCAGGTTTAAAGGAAATGGTTCTGGGAAGGAGACAGGCTCTTAGAAGTGAGATTGTGTAGCAGAAAATTTGTGAGCACTATTTGGACTAATGGAGTTATAGATGATTGTTTATATGCTTCCAAGTTGCCTGGATTTTGCTGATTATAGTTTTTTTGCATGTATACTCAGTACAATAAGGGCAATTCTATGCTGTCCCCTAGGGGAAGCCCACTGGGTAGAATTTTGTAGAACTGGAGTATTACTGCCATCAACCAATGTCTACAGAGGTATTGGTTTATTACTGTTAACACTGTTTGGCTTGCATATGTTTTGGATTGTGAGGAAAGGTGGCCATAGATGGTTCCCTGAGTCACTGTACCATTATACAGTTGGGACAGTATTGCCAATGGCTGGACAAATGGTATGAAATCCATTATGTCAATACGTTTATTTTTTTGTATAATAGGGTTTTGTCAGGGACAGAGAATCACTTGATGATACAGAGAAGGGAAGTGGCCTCAAAACCTCTCCTTGATGGTTAAATGCAGAAAGAAAGGGAGAATGAAGACATAAACCTCATCAATATTCTGAACCCAGGGGACCACAGGCTGGGAGCAGAAGGAGCTTCCTTGCCACCTCCCCTTTCACAAACTGCCCTTGATGTAGAGACCACAAAGCTAACAGCTCCATGCCTGTGTGATGAGGGAGAAGTCTCCCCACCTCAAATCCATCACAGTACCCAATATGTCCAGGGGACCTCCCAATTTGGAGCAAGCCAATTCCCTTTGAGGCAATATACTATAGGTTGAGTAAATCAGAAAGGCCAGCCTGCTGTCTATCATTGGGCCCATACTCCATTCTCCACTTCAGACTTACTGAATTGGAAGGATTCTAACCCCTCATATAAGAATGATCCTCAGAGAGTGGCAGATTTTTTGCCACTCACCATCCAAACTGGGCATATGTACAGGTTCTCCTAAATGACTTATTAACTGTAGATGAGAGATGGATGGTTGTAAATAGGGCTAAATAAGAGGATCAGTGTCTCCACCAAGAGGATACTGTTGGGAGCTTTAACCCAGCTGTGGAAATTATTTTAATGGAGCCTAGCTGGAACCCAAATGGTGGGGGCCTAGCCTCCAACATGACAGAAAGTGTATATTGGAAGGGTTTAAGAATGGGGTGCCCAAGGAAAAAAGCCTGAATATAATACAGATCTTTCAGCAAAAACCAAAGGAGGACCCTTCTGAATTTTTAGAGGGGATCTATCAGGTCTATGGGAAGCACTCTGATGCAGATCCACAGGGGCCAGAGAATGTATAGATGATGAACATGACTTTCATTGGGCAAAACACCCCAAATATCAGAAAGAAACTCCCATCATATAGACAGGACATTGGGAATGAGTCCCTCTCAGCTGGTGGACATAACATGTAAAAATTACAGTGCCAGGGAAGAAAGGAAGACAAAATAGGCCATGGTGTTTTTAGAAGCAGGCTGAGGAGGCCAAAGGAAGAAGCAGGACCCTAAAGGGAGGAGTAGAGGCCTAACAGGCATCAACCAATGTGCCCATTGCAAGTAGGAGGGCCACTGGAGAAATGAGTGACCAAAATTCAAAAGGGAAAATAGAAATGAGAACACTCACCAGGAATGCTGAAAGGGGGAGGGAAGTCTGATGATGAATGAGGTGGCCCAGGGGCTCCTTTGGACATTTCCTGACTTATTACTATTTCTCCATGGGAGTCCCCGCTACAGGTGACTGTGGGGAACAAGACAAATGATTTCCTTGTAGATGTGGGAGCTACATACTCAGTGTTGAACACAAAATTAATCAAGAAAAGCTCAGATACAGTAATGGTTACTGGACTGACTGGACAGTAACAAAAACAGGCATTACTTCAACCTTTAGAATGCCAGCTTGGGGATCAAAAGCTTATGCATAGTTTTCTCTACATGCCAGATTGCCCCATTCCATTGCTGGGTCAAGATTTACTTTATAAATTTCATGTACAAATAACTTTTTCTCCTGAGAAGCAGTGATTATGTGTGGAGGTCCTACTGGAACATGCCCTCCAGATACAGGCATTCTTGAACTGTCCAGAAGGTCCCATAGATAAACTCTTCTCACCTGAGATCTATGAGCAGGTTGATCAAATTGTTTGGGCTGATGGTACCCCAGGAAACTTAATGGTTCCTTGTGACAGTTCCAGCAATGCAGACTTAAGGATCCTATGTGATTGATTGCTGCTCTTGTTGTATTTATGCAAATGAAAAGGCAAAAATTAAAAATAGACTTAATGTAGGCCATTTGAGAACAATGAGGGTGATCTTAAGGAGAAAAATGTTGATTTAAGGAAATCACAGTGTTCAGTGGTGGGCATTGTGTAGTGCAGCCAGCTGTCTTCAAAGTTTTGTTTCTACTTGGAATTTAAACAGAGCTTCTGACATCATCAGAGATGATCAATTTAGAGGCAAGAGTCAAGATGATCAATTTAGAGACAATTTTGATATGTCAAAATTTTTATTATTTGATGTCATTCCAGCAAAGGCCTTGCAACTAAATGTCTTCTCAAAAGACAGTCTCATGAACTCAGAGACTGGTTTGTGATTTGTTGTGTGAATTAACCTGTGTGCTCTCACTTCTGTTTTCATAGAGCATATGCCTATGACCTTATTAACTGGGTGCTTGTTTAAACAATGTAGGCCTGACTTGAGAAGCCCATCTGCATCACTGTTTCCTATAACTCAATGGTTTAGCTGGACTAAGCGTTTGGGTTGGTGAAGTATGAAGTGACCTGTAAGCTTCACTTTAAAACTGATTTCTTTTTCCTCCCTAGCACCTTGTACTAGGGAAATGCTCAGAGGTGTTAAAAATGGAATCCTCTTTCCCCTCCCTCCGAGTTTCGTACAGTGGGCAAAAGGGCTTCAGACAGGTGAGATGTGCATGTCTTCCTTCAAGGAAGCCACTTTTTCTTAATAGTAAACATTGTAGAATTGGTCCTTACCTTTGTCATTTAGTGGTTATGATTCTGACTGTACTTTTTTTTCTTGGTTGTGATTGTACCTCTAACTCTCTTGACAAATTTGTCACCTCCAGAGTATGACAATAATGCCAACATGTCCAGCAATACCATCCTTTGGACATTGCATACACTGTTACACAGGGACAGCCAACCTACCTGGACTTTGCAGATCCTTCTCCCTTATGTGAGGGCCTCCTTCTATTCCAGACCCCCTTTCTGTTAGGAATATCTGTACCAGGTGACAAGTAGGACTACATCCATGACCAGCAGGAAGCAGATACAGAAGAATGAGACCTTCACCCATTTGCCTTTATAAGATTACAAAGTTCCAAAAGTGTTAAATTGGGGAACTGATACAGAGATATCTGATCAGGTCACTGGGGAGAAGTAGAGAGGGGCGATGGGAGGAGGCAATGTTAAACAGTCTAAGAAAGGATTGGCAGAGAAGCTGAATGCCTTCAGAGTGCATGGAATTATGGGCTAGAAGATTTGAAGTAAAAGAAGGGCTCTCAGATGGGTAGGCATGGGATCTCCCTGGTTCTCAGGCACTTTTCTTCCTCCAAGATGCCTGGGTGATTGTTCTGGAGCTAATTGCATTTCCAGTAGATGGTATGTTGGATGGGAAGAATCTCTGGGCACAGCCTAGTGTCGGGCTGGCCTGGCAGAGAGTGACAGGGTTATTCTTCTTTGGGTGTTCCACTATAGGGATTAACCACTGAAGCAGGAACCTGCTATTCTTTCAAAATTGTGTAGCTTTTGTATCTTATGTTGTTTTAGTTTGCAAATTAACTCTATAGAAATAAGATAATTAAAAAACTAACAGGAGGAATGATAGGCAAACTCAGGTGTTAGAGTTTAGCCTTAATTCATAGGCTTAAGTGACTAATACATGTGAAAAGCTGTTATTCCAAAATTGTGAACCTTTGTTATTTTGCCCTGGCTGGTGTAACTCAGTGGATTGAGCACCAGACTGTGAAGCAAAGGGCCTCCGGCTCAATTCCCAGTCAGGGAAAATACCAGGGTTGCAGGCTGGGTCCCCAGTAGGGGGAGCACAAGAGGCAATGATGTTTCTCTCCCTCTCTTTCTCCCTCCCTTACCCTATCTCTGTAACTATAAATAAATAAAATCTTTAAAAATATATGTCTTAATATTAGCAAAGCCAGAACTTCAAAGAATAAAGTAAATCAGTCCCTACAGTAATAGAGTTATTATTATGAAAACTGAGGTGCACTGAATAGAGCCTTCTGGTTGCAATGCGCAGATGCTCTAAGGCAGCTTATTTGCAGCTGGTGTGCCTGAGGACACCCTTGGTAGCCTTGGACAAAATGTGCTTGCCAATATCCCCAGGAGCAGACACACGGCCATCTGGATCTATGTGGAGGTGACAGTGGAGTGCTGAGCGAAGAGGGCCCAAAAGAGCGTAGTATGAAACACGTTCAATGATATCATTAAGAAAATAATTAACATAGGTAAAAATACTTCACAACCAAAAGAAGGTAAACAACAAATTTAAAAAAACAAAAACAACCAGAACTGCCAGAAATTCAAACTTCATGGAAGTCTGACAACCAAGGAGTTAAAGGAACATTCATCCAGACTGGTAGGAGGGGCAAGAAGGGCAGCCAGGGCAGAGAGGATGCACAGCCAAGGAGGTGGCTGGCAGACCAGTCAATCCCACATTTGTGGGCCATTAAACTGGAAAGAACAATTGTGAAGTGAGACAGACAGACTGCAGAACCAAGTGTTTCAGCGTGGGAAACTAAAGACCCAAAACCTCTGGATGGAAAAATCTGTGGGAGTTGTGGCAGTGGGAGAAACTCTCAGTCTCACAGGGAGATTCCATGGAAGAGACTCACAGGGTCCTAGAATGTATACAAACTCATTCACCTGTGAATCAGCATCTGAAAGGGCACAACCTGCTTGTGGGAAGTGAGGGAAGTGACAGAAAGTGGGGCTACAGCAGAGCCAGCAAGTGACATTGTTCTCTCTCTGACCCCTCCCTCACATACAGTGCCACAACACACCAAAGAGGGTGGTTCTGCCCTGGTGAATACCTAAGGCTCTGCTCCTTACAACATAACAGGCATGCCAAGACAAAAAATATGGCCCAAATAAAAGAACAGATTAAAAACTCCAGAAAAAGAACTAAGCAACGAGGAGATAGCCAACCTATCTGATGTAGAGTTCAAAACACTGGTAATCAGGATGCTCACAAAAATGATTGAGCTCAGTTGCAAAATGAAGGAAAAAATGAAGGCTATGCAAAGTGAAATAAAGGAAAATATACAGAAACCAAAAGTGAAGGCAAGGAAACTAAGATTCAAACCAAGGATTTGAAATAAAATGAAGAAATAAACATCCACTGGAACAGAATGAAGAAACAAGAATTCAAAAAAAAAAATGAGGAGGGGTTGAGGAAGTTTTGGGACAACTTTATACTTTCCAACATCCAAATCATAGGGGTGCCAGAAGGAGAACAAGAGCAAGAAATTGAAAACTTATTTGGAAAAAAATAATGAAGGAAAACTTCCCCAATCTGGCAAAGGAAATAGACTTCCAGGAAGTCCAGGAAGCTCAGGAAGTTCAAAAAAAGCTGGACCCAAGGAAGCACACACCAAGGCACATCATAATTACATTATCCAATATTAAAGATAAGGAGAGAATCTTAAGAGCAGCAAGAGAAAAGGAGGCAGTTACCTACAAAGGAGTTCCTATAAGACTACTAGATGGTATTTCCAAAAAAATCTTGAAGGCAAGAAGGGGTTTGAAAGTATTAGAGGTCATGAAAGGCAAGGGCCTACATCCAAGGTTACTCTATCCAGCAAAGCTATCACTTAGAATGGATAGGCAGATACAGTGCTTCCCAGTTAAGGTCAAGTTAAAGGAGTTCTTCATCACCAAGTCCTTATTATATGAAATGTTAAAGGGACTTATCTAAGAAATAGGAGATGACCAAAAATATAAATAGCAAAATAACAAACTCACAGCTATCAACAACTGAACCTAAAAAAACAAAAACTAAGCAAACAACTAGAACAGGAAGAGCATCACAGAAATGGAGAGTTTATGGAGGATTATCAGTAGGGAGGGGAAGGAGGAAAATTGAGGGGAAAAAGGTACAGGTAATAAGAAGCATAATAGGTAGGCACAAAATAGACAGGGGGAGGTTAAGAATAGTATATAAAATGGAGAAGCCAAAGAACTTATATATACAACCCAGGGACACGAACTAAGTTGGCGGGGGTGAGGAATGCTGGAGGGTCATGATTTGCAGGGAGGAGAGAGATAAAGGGGAAGGAAAAATACAAAAGAAAAAAAGAAAATAATTCACAATGTATTTGATGTTTAATGAGTTACCGATAATGGGGTGAACCTGCTTCAAAACATTTTAGACATAGATAGAGTAACTGTGTTAAAGGCAACCCTTTCATATCTTCCCCTTCTCTGTTTTGGCAGTGGCTTTCCTGGTACATTTTTGGAAAAGATAGATTTAGGAGACTGTTCAGCCATGACGAACACCATTTTCCAGTACCCTGAAATGAAAGAGAAAGGTAATTGGTAAACTGGTGTTTATTTCTACGTGCCCTATATGTGGATAAGGTTTTAGATACATGCAAAATTTGGTTGGATAAAATGTAATGCAGGAAACCCTGTCAATAATTTTAAATATGATTGGATAGATCTACCTGGCAAGAGCCAACTCAAAGGCATGGAATAATCAAATGATCTCAAAGCTTCCTGTATTCTTCATGCAGAGCACTATGAAGACTTAAATTGTAGAAATTTCGGCTTCTAGTCCTTGAGAGATCTGACCTCCCATAATCCCTGTCCATGATGCCAGAAGAATGACACTGGCTGCATTCCTTTTGTAATATGAAAGGAACATGCTAAAAAGATTTCTGAGCAGTTATATTTATAAATAAAGACATAAAAATTCTACATAAATTATTAGCAGTTAGATCTAGCATCATGATAAAAGATGATCAAAAAATAAATCAAGATCTATTCAAGAATAAAAAGATGTTTCACCTTTAGGAAAATACAAATATAAATTACAAATACAAATATGATATTAATGGGAAAATCTTCAGTTAATCTCAGTACATGCTTTAAATCCTTTGTTAATATGATGGTGTTTTTATGGCAAAATACTAATATTACCATCATTAGAGACAGGTTTCACAAAAATTGAGGCATCTCATCAGCACTATTATTTATCATTACCTGGTATATTAGAAAAACCTTTTAAGAAAACTTTTTAAAGGATTTTACTGCATAGACCTAGAAAAACTATCACAAATCATCTGGAAGTAAATCCACTGGGAGGAGGTGGGCACTACCACATCATGGACTTACACATCAAAAATAAAATTTGGGGAAAGCAAAGGTTCTTTTTAGGGATGTGTGTGCTCAGAGAAAGAACTGTGGACATGTTCAGAAAAAAAAGAAGCATTTCACTAAATCACTTAATTTATGTCAATCTACTTGTTGCTTCAAAATACCAATGTTGCCATTATGCCATACAAATGTTTCACCAAAGTTATGCTAGCACACTGGTCTCCTATATACTGTATTAGAAAACATTTTAATATATCAAATCCATTAGGGTAGTTGTGTGTTTTGGGCTGTTTTACATTTATGAATTCAGAATGCAAACAAAAGCATTAATAAAAGAATATTTAAAATGCACTATAATTTGGCTGAGAGTGCAGGCGTGACTGAGACAGATAAATCCAGTAAGTAGAGAGAAAAACTGGGCTTGATATTGAAGACCAGAAAAGAAATGAATACAGTGGAACCTCAGTTCTTGAATTTAATTCATTCCAGAAAATTTTTCAAGAAGCAATTTGCTCAAAAATTAAATCTCCTTGGTTTGTTGCCTGAGAGATGTGTGACTGATCTTACAGGTATAAGCATCAAGGGGCTGTCAGGTCAAGAATCTAGACCTGAAGTTTTGTCAGATGACCAAGACATTTTTTCCACGAACAACATGGTTGAAAACTAAATTGTTTGAGAACCAAAACATTCAAGAACCAAGATTTGACTGTATATCTGATTTTTAACCTGGTGAGTGAATAAGGAATAAAGGGAGTACATGAGCAATCATGCTTTAATTTTGTGCTTTATGAAAAAAGAAACCTAAATAAGGAAAAATGATGTGGTCACTGGCCAGCAGTGTCCATGGCATTGTGGAAGAGATGAGACAAATTCACATGGACTACTGAGTCCTGTGGAGGAAAAGGGACTGCACGGCCAATCTCTCAAGAGGAGAGTCCACCGACCCTTGCCTTGACAAGATTTTATTGCTTTTCCGGGCACATTACATTGAGCATGGTCCTCATTTTGTGCACAGGTTCACTTTAGGTGGTTACCTTTTACAGAAAACAAAGGAGAGGATGTTGCTAATTACATCACAGAAGAAAGATATTTGCAAATGCAAAGGGAAAAGTGGTTGAACTGGTTACACTTATCCTTGGAAGGTTTAGCATAGATTTTAGGAAGTTACTTTAAAGATATGCAGTAAACATTTGGTGCCCCAATTCAGGGTAAGGGAGTTTTAGCAAAAAGCAAGTCTCAAAGCGGCCTAGGTACAATACAGGCCTGATTCCCCATGGGAGAACCTATTCAAGGGCATGGGTCCTGTGCATCAGACCTTGCTTTGCACTGACCTTTCTGAATGGGAGCTGGGCCCATGCCACACAGAACGGTCTCCTATGGAAAGTGACTTGAACTACAGTAAATAACATATTATAATCACGAGTTTGGAGAAAATGGTGTTAATAGAATAAAAATACTACAAACTTTTAAAATTTGTTTTAGTATGTAACACAAACAAAAAGCCCAGAAATTAATATATCAAAAATTTCAAGAAACAATACCTTTATTAAGCTCCCTGGACTCTGAAATGACTACTCTATTTCATTCAAGTTTATTTGCTTATATTATTTTCTAGCTTATATTAGTTCATTTTAAAAAAAACACAAACCTTAATGACTTTCAATCATGCATCACTTTGATGATGGGAGTGTCAAATGAGAGGACGAGTTCATGCCCTATTCTCCACTGGCTCAGCCAGTAAAAGGCGTGGCTCTTACATCACAGTAAGTGAACCACGGTGATCGATCAGGATAAATAAGATGACTTTCCTCCCACCATCTTTTCTTCAGCTATCTGAATATTGAGTTATTTTATTTATTTTTTCACCTTCAAACATATATACCTGAGAAAATAAAACTCAGCACATTAACTTGGCAGGATAAAAACCTCACCCCAAGACAGTGGCCAGTAAAATGGGATTGCTTCTGATTCCTAATTCATCATGACTGTCTTCTGTGATCATGGCCTATCATTCCTGGTGGAGAAGAGAATGTGTGAAGTTGGGGAGGAGGAAGTTGGAAAAAGTGGCCATTTACTGTGTTACCTTTTTATTAGGAACTTTAAAGGCAAATCTAAGATCACTGGCAGACATGAGTGGAACATGAGCGCACCTGTACTTCCCTCTACCAGGTCATCAGTCTAGTTCTTGTATTGTTGCCTACTGTCCATAGAAGGGTTGTAGCAAGGCATTCTGCTGCCTCAGAATGCTTCTGAGGTCATGAAAGCTGTCCTTAATGCCACTAAGTCTTCCTACACAGAGGTGAGAGTGAACATCTGCTCTTGGGAGTTGAAATTAGGTGGAGACCATATAACTTGGGGTGGGCATGATGTTTGACCAGGTATTATGTCATGCAACACTGGGGATTTTGTTTTAATAAAGTGTCAACTGAAGGTAACCATTTCCAATTCAAAACCAATAGAAATACCCAATTTTGTATGTGGTGAGGGAAGAGAGACTTCATTTAATACAAACAGCTCAATACTGATGCAGCTCAATTATAATACAGCATGAATATGAAACAACTTGGGTAAGGTGGCCTGGATGAGGCCCACAAGCAAGGCCTACATGTAACACATAGGTGCTACAGCTCTGGTATTCCAGCTCCACTCTTGTGTTGCAGCTTCAGCTTTGATATCAGAGCTCCAGCCAGGGAAACACAGTCTCCCATGCAAACTGAAAAGTGTGCTCCAATAAGACAGAGGCTAAGCTAACTTATATAGAGAGCTACCACCACTGGTCTCTGGTTGGTCCATTTATACACAAATGAGGAATCCAAATCTTCACAGTTTGATTGGTCCAAAAAGCAATGTCCTGATTGGTTTGAATAGAACTATTCTGATAGGTTGGTAAAGATGCAAATTAGGATAGCTCCACGACTCCAATTGGATGAGGAGAGTCTTGGTCCTGCTGGTCAAATTTTAAGCCCAGGAGCTTCCTTATAATGACCAACTTAGAGGACAGGAGCACAGTGCAGGAGGTTTGTGGCTTTTCACTGTAATGCAGTTTGCATAAGGGACCTCTGTAAACAATGGAGGCTAGGATTTTGTTATGAATTTGAGCCAAATTAAACCAAAAGGAGTACTTTTTAGCAGGTATATTCCTCTCAGAGTTAATAAAAACATAGGATTTATAATTACTGTTTTTGTTAAAATAATTGGACTGCCATAGTGAATTCTATCACAGATGAGAACTTCTCAGAAAAGTAAAAGGTCTTACCCAAGATCACACAGTTGCTGGGTAAGAACTGAAACCAGGACCCAGATGATTTCCTGAATCTCACACTAATGCTTGGTCCATAGACATGGTATTAAACCTATCAGTGAATTATAGAAACTGTGCTTCTCTGCATTAACTGCTTGACAGGAAATGCTTTCAAATAAAAGCTAATTCATTCTTAATTTGCTTGACCCACCTCAATCTCCATGTGGGTAATTAATTCGAATTAAAAATTTAAAAGCATGTTTTCCCTTAAACTCAAATAACTGGTGGTGTCAGACATCAGGTTAAGTTCCAGGAACTGCTTTTGCTTTGCCCACACCCTGAGTTCTTTCTTGTAGCCTCAAATCTGTTTCCATTTGTGAATACGTGGTATGGGCAGGAGGGAGAAGAAGTAATTACAATGGAAGTAGAAGCATTAATTTGTGATATTTATCCCATGTTGTTGTTTGTAGCTGTAGTTTGTTCATTTTCATTTCTGCATTGCAATGCATTATAGAATTATAACACTTTTTCTGCTGATGGATGTTTGTGTTGCTTTAAGTTTTGAGCTTAATAATCGGTCTGTTCATGTTTTTTGGTGGGCACAAGGACTCATTTCTGTTGAAATACACAAGCAGTGCAACTGCTGAGTCATAACATACAAGAATGTTTAGCCTTATTAGATACTGACAGTTTTCCAAAGTGATTGTATCAATGTACAATTCCACCTAGAGTATATATGTGGATTCCAGTTACTCTATATCCTTGTCAACACTTGATATTGCCAGTCTTTTGACTATTAGCCATTCTCCCATTTCACAGATGGCCAAATTAACTGGGTCTAAAAGAGCTTAAATATTTTAAAAAATAAGTGCCAAATCTGAAGCATAGACTCTTCCCATCACACCACTACAAACTTTTATATTATGGGCTTCCAGCACTAGAAAAATCATATTAAATAAAAAGTTATTCCCTCTCAGTGAGTGGAATGGTACCTGTATCCTGGTATGCAGCTGTATTAGTCATCATTCAACATCATATCTTAATGCTGATGATTGTGGTAGTGTGGATATTTAGTTGTCTCCTTTGGTATAAGACATGCTAACAATATTTTTCTGTAGAGTACCAGATAGTAGATATTTTAGGCTTTGTGCACTGTTTACACCTTCCTTTACTCCTAGTATTATCATAACCTTTTATACAGGTTGTTCTGGTTACTGTTGCTGCATAACAAATTACTCTGCAAGTTAAAGGCTTAAAATAATCATTTATGCTCAGGATGCATTTAGCTGCTAAGTTCTTCTTTGGGATCTCTCATGATGTTGGGATCAGATTTCAGCTGGGACATAGCCATCTGAAAGCTGTACTGAGGTAGATCTCCAAGAGGGCTCATTCACAAGGGTGGTAGTTACTAATGTCTGTTGGGTTAGAACTCAGATGGAACTGTCAACCAGAGAGATTACACATGGCCTTTCTAGCATGATGGTCTCAGGTTAGGCAGAATTGTTACATGATGGCTGCTTCCCCCAGAGTGAGCATCTCAGAGGTACCAGGCAGGTGCTTTCTGGTGCTTTCTGCCCTACCTTTAGAAGTCAAAATGATTTCCACTGTACTCTCTTTTTTAAAAAAATATTTTATTTATTTATTTATCTTTAGAGGGGAAGGAGAGAGGGAGAGAAACATCAATGTATGGTTGCCTTTCGTGCGTCCCCTGCTGGGAGTTGGCCTGCAGGGAACCGGCCTGCAACCCAGGCATGTGCCCTGACTGGGAATCGAACCGCGATCCTGTGGTTCGCAGGCCCGCGCTCAATCCACTCCACTGTACTCTCTTGATCCAGTCACAAGCCCTCTCAGATTCAAAGGGAAAAAAACAGTCTATATTTATCAATGAGAACAGCAGCAAGGTCACAGGTGGAATAGGATATATCATTTTGGAAATTAAATCTGTCCTCAGGTGAATAAATGATGTAGCATTCATATAGATAGATATTCACTGGAAGGTTGTTGTTAATCAATGAGGGTTTGCTTAAATAAATTGTGATAAATTTAAAGAATAAAATAATATACAACCATTAAAATGTATAAGGCAATTCTATCTACTCTGACATAGGAATTTGTTGAAGATAAACTTTGAAGTGGAAGAATCAAGTAGTAGAACAGTATCTATGGTATAACTCCATTAAATATACAAATTGCATATATGAAATAAGCATACACAATATACAAATCAACTTTCTACATCATAGGTATTTGTGTTTTTCTAAAAATTTAAAAATTGACATAGTTAATTTTAGGTATATATGTCAAGAAACCTTAAAATTTTCATAACCCCTGATCTGTCAATTCAGTTTCTCAGAATAAATCCAGAGAAAATGACCAGGCAAGTGCACCAGGATATAAATACAAAAATATCTTTACTAGACAAAGAAGTGATCTTATTTTAATCTGTTGTATACCAAATCTATATAGTAAAATGCATTGAAATCATAAAAATTATTACAGATTTTTAAAAACAGCTTTATTGACATAAGTGCCATACACCGATTCATCTATTTAGAGTTCTTAATTAAATGATTTTTATTTTATTTTATTTTTGTTTTTTTGATTTTTATATTTTTTATTGATTATGCTATTACAGATGTCCTTTGTTTTCTACCCTTTATTCTCTTCCACCCTGCACTATCCCTCCCACCAGTATTCCCCCACCTCAGTTCATGTCCATGAGTCATACGTATAAATTCTTTGACTTCTCCATTTTATATACTATTCTCAACCTCCCCCTGTCTATTTTGTACCTACCTAGTACGCTTCTTATTCCCTGTACTTTTTCCCCCATTCCCCCCTTCTTCTTTCCTGCTAACAACCCTCCATGTAATCTCCATTACTATGATTCTCTTCCTATTCTAGTTCCTTTCTTAGTTTGTTTTTGTTTTTGTTTTGTTTTAGGTTCAGTTGTTGATAGTTGTGAGTTTGTATCATTTTACTGTTCATATTTTTGATCATCTTTTTCTTAGATAAGTCCCCTTAACATTTCATATAATAAGGGCTTGGTGATGATGAACTCTTTTAACTTGACCTTATCTGGGAAGCATTATATGTGCCTTCCCTTTCTAAATGATAGCTTTGCTAGACAGAGTAACTTTGGATGTAGGTCCTTGCCTTTCATGACCTGAAATACTTCTTTCAAGCCCCTTCTTGCCTGCAAGATTTTTTTGGAGATATCATCTAGTAGTCTTTTAGGAACTCCTTTGTAGGTAACTGTCTCCTTTTCTCTTGCTGCTTTTAAGATTCTCTCCTTATCTTTAATATTGGATAATGTAATTATGATGTGCCTTGGTATGTGTTTCCTTGGGTCCAACTTTTTTTGGAACTTCCTGAACTTCCTGGACTTCCTGGAAGTCTATTTCCTTTGCCAGAGTGGGGAAGTTCTCCTTCATTATTTTTTTCAAATAAGTTTTCAATTTCTTGCTCTTGTTCTCCTTCTGGCACACGTATTATTTGGATGTCGGAAGTTTAAATTTGTCCCAGAACTTCCTCAACCCCTCCTCATTTTTTTGAATTATTGTTTCTTCATTTTGTTCTGGTTCAATGTTTATTTCTTCCTTCTGCTCCAAATGGTTGATTTGAGTCCCAGTTTCCTTCCTGTCACTGTTGGTTCCCTGTACATTTTCCTTTATTTCACTTTTCATAGCCTTCACTTCTTCCTTTATTTTGTGTCTATACTCAACCATTTCTGTGAGCATCCTGGTTACCAGTGTTTTTAAGTCTCCATCTGACAGGTTGGCTATCTCTTTATTGCTTAGTTCTAGTCTTTCATTTGGCCAATATTTTTGTCTGGGCACACCTATTACATAGTAAGGGGTGGAGCCTTAGGTATTCCTCAGGGTGGGGCAACCTGGGTCACTGCTTGTGGTGCTTTATGTGGGGGAGGGGGTCAAAGGGGAACAGTGCCACTTGCTCAGCTCTTGGCTGGCTTTCAATCACTTCCCCCACTACTCACAAGCAAATTGGTCCCTTCTGGTGATGATTCCTGGGTGGGTGGGTTTGTGTACACTCTAGGCCTCTGTGTGTCTCTTCAGCCAACTCTCCAGTAAGGCTAGGAGTTTCTCCCACCACTGTAGCCACCAAAAATTTTTACAGTTAGAGGTTTTGAGGCTTTATTTCCCCATGCTGGAACCCTTGGTTGCATGGTCTGTCTTACTTCACAGTTGTTCCTCCCAATTTATCTGCACAAAAATATGGGATGGCCTGGTCCACCATCTGCTGCCTCACCCACTCTAGTCCTCCAGCCACTGACTTACCTCAAGTCCTCTCCACCTTGGCTGCCTGTCTCTGCCCCTCCTACTGGTCTGGATGAAAGTTTCTTCTTTAACTCCTCGGTGTTGGACTTCCATACAGTTCAATTTTCTGGCAGTTCTGGTTGTTTTTTGTTATTAAATCTGTTGTTGTCCTTGTTTTTGGTTATGTGAGGAGGCAAAGTGTATCTACTTAATGCCTCCACCTTGACTGGAAGTCCCCTTCGATGGTTTTTAGTTATTTACAGAATTTTGCCACCATCACCACAATCTTAGAATATTTTTATCACTTCCAAAAGAAACTTTATACCCATTAGCAGTCACTACCCATTTCACCCTATCTTCCCCCTGAGCTTTAGGAAACTACTTATCCACTTTTGTCTCTTTGGATATGCCTATTGTAGACATTTCATATTAATGGAATCATATCATATGTGGTCTTTTGTGAATGACTTCTTTTTTACTTCTTTCACTTAACACAGTGTTATCAGGTTCATCCATGTTTTAGAATGTATCAGATCTTCATCCCATTTTTATTGCCAAATAATATTCCATTACATGGATATACCATTTTGTTTTTATTTATTTATTTTAAGGTGATTTTTAAAAAAGATTTTATTTATTTATTTTTACAGAGGGGGAAGGTAGAGAGGGAGAGAAACATAAATGTGTGGTTGCCCCTCACATGCTTCCTACTGGGGACCTGGCCCAAAACCCAGGCACGTGTCCTAAATAAGAATCGAACCAGTGACCCCTTGGTTCACAGGCCAACACTCAACCCACTGATCCACACCTGCCAGGGCTATTTATTTATTTACTTAATCCTTACCTAAGGATATGTTTACTGATCTTAGGGAGAGAAGAAGAGGCTAAGAGAGAGACAGAGAGATGTTGATATGAGAGACAAATACAGATTAGTTGCCTGACATACATGTTCTGACCAGGAATTGAACCCACAACTTAGATATGTGCCCTAACTAGGGATCAAGCTGCAATATTTTGGTGCACAAGATCATGTTCCAAGTCTTCCAGCCATGGCCATGGCTATACTAATTTTGATTCATTGATCGTGTGATAGACATTTGGGATATTTCCATTTTTAATTCTTATGAATAATGCCACCAAGAATATTTGGACACAAGTTTTCATATGGGGAATTTTTTCATTTCCCTTATGGTCATATTTTTTACTTCTTTTGCGGAAAAACATAGAAGGGGAAATTTCAAGTCATATCGTAATTGAATCTTTAATATTTGGAGAAACTGCCACACAGGCTGTTTTCCACAGTGGCTGTAGTATTTGACATACCCACCATCACTGTGTGACTCCAATTTTTCCACATATTTGCCACCACCTGTTATTGTCTGTCCTTTTTAAAAGGTTTTAAAATAGATTTTTAGAGAAGGGGAGACAGAGAGGAAGGGAGAGAGAGAAAAACTTTCACATTCATTGGTTGATTCTTGTATGAGCCATGATCTCGAATCAAATCCCACAACCTTGGTGCATCAGGATGATGCTCCAACAAACTGAGCTACCCAGCCAGAGCATTTGTCCTTTTGATTATATATACCCTAAGTATATAAAGTGGTATCTCATTGTACTTTTGGTTTGCATTTCCCTGATGGCTAGTGACGTGGAATATCATGCTTATTGGCCATACGTATATTCTTTGTAGAAATATCAATTCAGATACTTTACCCACTTTCTTAAAATTTATTTATTTATTTATTTATTTATTTAGATTTTATTTATTTATTTATCTTCAGAGGGGAAGGAGAGAGGGAGAGAAACATCAATGTATGGTTGCCCTTAGTGTGCCCCCTGCTGGGAGTTGGCCTGCAGGGAACCAGCCTGCAACCCAGGCATGTGCCCTGGCTGGGAATCGAACCGCGATCCTCTGGTTCACAGGCCCGCACTCAATCCACTGAGCTACACCAGCCAGGACTTAAAATTTATTTTTAAATTGTAGCTGACATACAATATTAAATTAGGTTCAGGTGTACAACATAGTGATTAGACATGTATATACCTTATAAAGTGATCACCACAATAACTCTAATAACAATCTGTCATCACGCAAAGTTATTATGTTATTATTGACCATGTTTTTTATGCTATACATTACATGACTCATTTTGTAAGTGTCTTTGCCCATTTTTAAATCAGGTTATTTGGGTTTTTAAAAATTTGAGTTGTAAGATGTGGAGGATGGTGAAGTCTGGTGTCCTACAGCCAGAACCCGCAGGGGTTAAGAAGGAGATAGTTAGGTAGTCAACCACAAGCTTTAGCTGAATGCGACTGTAACTTTTGCAGAAGAAATATTTATCATTCAGAAAGCCTGGGAATGGAGCAATTATGCCTGCAGGTTTTCCCTGAGCCTGTGAAACATCCCTGAGTTTTATCCAATTAACCATTATAAAATAAACTCGAGAACCATGTTCAGAGTCATTGTCTCTCCATCAGAGGACAATGTGCCACCTGGCCCCCACTTTTCCTTAAACTGTCTGTGTTGTGTCTTTCTTCATCTCCCATCAACCCCCCCCAGGGACTTCCTCCCCATGGAGGTCGAGGCAGTAAGAGTTCTCTATATATTCCAGATATAAGTCCCTTATCAGATACATTACTTTCATTTTTTCCTCCTATTCTGCGGGTAGTCTTTTCACTTTCTTAATGGTGTTCTTTTTTTAAAATATATTTTATTGATTATACCACTACACTTGTTCTATTCCCCCCCTTCATTCCCCTCCACCCACACACTCCCTCCCCCCACACACTCCCTCCCCCACCATTCTCCCCCCTTAGTTTATAACCACGTGTCTCAAGTTCTTTAGATTCTTTTTTTAAAAAATTTTTAAAGATTTTATTTATTTATTTATCTTTAGAGGGGAAGGAGAGAGGGAGAGAAACATCAATGTATGGTTGTCTTTCATGTGTCCCCTGCTGGGAGTTGGCCTGCAGGGAACCCACCTGCAACCCAGGCATGTGCCCTGACTGGGAATCGAACCGCGATCCTCTGGTTTGCAGGCCCGTGCTCAATCTACTGAGCTACACCAGCCAGGGCCATCAAGTTCTTTAGATTCTATATTTCCCCCACTATTCTCGCCCTCCCCCTTATCTATTTTCTACCTACCATCTATGCTATTTTCTCTACCTTCTCCCCACTTCTCCTCCTCCCACTCCCCTGTTGCTAACCCTCCATGTGTTCTTCATTTCTATGGTTCTACTCCTAATCTAGCTGTTCTCTAGGTTTGCTTTTGTTTTAGGTGTGGTTGTTAATAACTGTGAGTTTGCTGTCCTTTCACTGTTCATATTTTTATCTTCTTTTTCTTAGATAAGTCTCTTTAGCATTTCACATAATAAGGGCTTGGTGATGATGAACTCCTTGAACTTGACCTTATCTGAGAAGCACTTTATCTGTCCTTCCATTCTAAATGAAAGTTTTGCTGGATAAAGCAATCTTGGCTGTAGGTCTTTGGATTTCATGACTTGGAATACTTCTTTCCAGCCCGTTCTTGCCTGTAAGGTCTCTTTTGAGAAATCCGCTGACAGTCTGATGGGTACTCCTTTGTAGGTGACTGTCCCCTTAGCTCTTGCTGCTTCTAGGATTCTCTCCTTCGTTTTAGTCTTGGCTAATATAATTATGATGTGCCTTGGTGTGTTCCTTCTTGGGTCCAACTTCTTTGGGACTCTCTGAGCTTCCTGGATTTCCTGGAAGTCTATTTCCTTTGCCAGACTGGGAAAGTTCTCCTTTATTATTTGTTCAAATAAGTTTTCCACTTGTTGCTCTTCCTCTTCCCCTTCTGGTACCCATATAATCCGGATGTTGGAATGTTTAAAGATGTCCTGGAGGTTCCTAAGCCTCTCCTCATTGTTTTGAATTCTCATTTCTTCATTCCTTTCTGGTTGGATGTTTTGTTCTTCCTTCTGGTCCATTCCATTGATCTGAGTCCCAGTTTCCTTTCCATTGCTATTGGTTTCCTGGACATCTCCCTTCATTTCGATTAGTTTAGCCTTCATATGTTCCTCTAATTTGTGACTATAATCAACCAGTTCTGTGAGCATCCTGATAAACAGTGTCTTGAATTGTGCTTCTGAGAGGCTGGCAATTTCTCGGTCACTGAGAGTTATTGGCTCTGGGACTTTGAGTTCTTCTTGCGCCATCTTTTGGGCTGTTCATGCCTGTTACGTAGCAGGATCGGAGCCCTAGGTGTTCACCAGAGCAGGGTAACTAAGTCGCTGGGTTGTGACGCTGTATGTGGGGGCATGGTCAGAGAGGAGCAATGTCGACCGGTCTGCCGTCTCCTGCTGTGGCCCCGACAGGTGCCGCAGCTGCCACCGTCACCGGTCCCACACGTTTCGTCCCACTGCACGCAATTGTGCCACCGCCATCAGCCCTCGCCCCCTGGGGCCTGTGTGGTCCGTCTCACTGTGCGCGAATGTGCGACCGAGGTCAGTCTGCCCCACACCCTGACTGGGTCTGGGCCACTTGCGGGCCTAGGTCGGGGGATCTGTCCTGCCTGACCCTGCTCACTGCTGGCTCTGCCCCTCTTACCATCCCCATTGAACGGTTAGTGGTTGTCGGACTTCCGTATAACTCAGTTTTCTCGGTTTTTGCTGTGTCTTTGTTCTCCAAACCTTTGTTGTATTCAAACTTGGTTGTGGGAGAAGGCACAGTGTTTCCACCTATGCCTCCATCTTGGTGGAAGTTAATGGTGTTCTTTAAATCACAAAAGTTTTGCATTTTGGTGAAGTCCTGTTTACCTATAGTTCTTTTGTTGCTTGAGCTTTTGGTGTCCCAACTAAGAAACCATTGCCTAATCCAAGATAATAAATTTCACATATATTTTCTTCTGAGAGCTTAAGAGGTTTATCTCTTACATTTGGGACTTGGATTTATTTTGAGTAAATTTTGTATATGGCATGATGTGGGGGTCCAAATACAATTTTTGGTATGTGGATAGCTAGTTGTCTCAGCATCAATTTCGAAAGAACTATTCTTTCACTATTGGATTGTCTTGGCACTCTGGTTGAAAATCAATTGACTGTATACATAAGGGTTTATCCAGACTCTCAATTTTATTCCATTGGCCTATATGTCCTTATGCCATTACTATACTGCCTTGATTCCTGTAGCTTTATAATAAGTTTTGAAATCTAGAAATGCGAGGCCCCTAAGTTTGTTCTTTTCCAAGATTGTCTACTGAGTTCCTTGCTTTTCCATATGAATTTTTGGGATCAGTTTGTCAATTTCTGCAAAGAAAACAGCTGAGATTTTCATAGAGATTATGATCAGTTGAGTCTGTAGATCAGTTTGGGAAATACCGCCCATCTTAACAATCTTAAGCCTTTTATCTATGAACATAGGCTCTATTTCAATTTATTTAGTTATTCTTTAATTTTTTTCAATAATTTTAATAGTTTTTCTGCTACATTACTGAATTTGTTAGTTCTCATAGTTCTTTGGTATATTCCTTGAGATTTTCTGTATACAAAAGCAGGTCATCTGCAAATAAAGATAGTTTTACTTCCTTCCAACATGGATGCCCTTTTATTTCATTTTTCTTGTTTACTCTGAAAAGAATTTCAGGGTATATCAGAAAATAAGGTTACTTTCCTTTAACTAACTAATATAATAAACATAATTTTTGTAATAACCTATATTTTACAACTGATCATAAATTCTTCTTTACCATGTATTAGGCCCTTTTATACTTGGGGATATTAGTGGGCTCTGTTTTATTCCTCTTACTATGCTTACAGCAGTACTAAACTGAGTTAAGATTGTAGATTTATAAATCATTCTGCTGCCTTGAAATGTGAAACACATACCATCTAAAATCATGTAGATAGCACAGTATCTGGCACCTAGATGACAATCTCTAGAGGGCAATACCACATCCTGTGGTTACACATTGTATCCCACCACCCAGAGTAATTTGGGATTATGGATAGTTAATAATCATATTTATTGTGTATTGAGCACCTGACACAAAAAAGATTAATTATTTTTCTAAAACAAACATCCAAAAATAATCAGGGTAAACAAATGTATTGAGAAGATTATGTAACTAAATCTGTACTGATAGACAATTGTGATGTTCTACTTTTTCCATTATAAATAAAGCCTATAGAATTGCTCCTATAGCCCTAGTTCCAGCAGAGAATAAATGTATAATAAACAATTGTTATGGGAATTTTAAAATATAAAATATTATAAAACATAAGATTATATTTTAACAAGTTCTTAATTATCTACCTGGGTAAATATTAGAAGTAGAATACTGAGCCAAAATATGAAGTGTTTTTATTTTTAAACAATATATATCCCTGGCTGGCGTAGCTCAGTGGATTGATTGCGGGCCTGCGAACCACGTGATCGTGGTTCAGTTCCCAGTCAGGGCACATGCCTGGGTTGCAGGCCACTTCCCAGCAGGGGACTCACGGGAGGCAGCCATGCATTGATATTTCTCTCCTTCTCTCTCCTTCCCTTCCCCTCTAAAGATAAATAAATAAATAAATCTTTAAAAAAAACAATATATAAAATTGCCCTTCAGAAAAATTTTACCAATACACTTAACAAGGGTAGGGAAGAGTGCATGTGTTTCCCAATCCCTCAACAAATCTAGTCCACAGTTTAATGTAATTAAAGCTATCACTATTTTCCTTACACCTTCATCTCTTTGTTATTATATTTTTAAAAAGCCTTCCACACAAAAAAAGCCTATGGAGAAATGGAGGTTACTTATCCAGGACATCTTATAGCAAGAGAGTCAGCTAGTATCACTCGGGTTTGGCAGAGATGTAAAGGCAGACAGTGGAATGGAAAAGCTTTAGAATGAAAGCATGGAAGACTTCAGGCCTGACTGGAGGTTGTTGGCACGGGGAAAGTGGAGGAACGCTAACTATAAGCAAGCAATTTCATATGATTGGGTTGACTGCAGTCATTGATTGAATCCTGAGGTTTGAAGCAGAGGCTGTGGTTTGGCTTCCTGAGTTGCTTGCTACAGAACTTGTGGATCACAGTTTTATTGTCAGGTATGGTCTGGTCATTGTCTGTGTTATATTTAATCATTCTTTTATTCTGCTTCAAATATACTTTCATTTAGATTTAAATACTAATTCGTTAGAAAATTTGTGCATGTCAGAAAAAAAAAGGAGCATTTCATTTTGAAGGGAATATTTTTCTATTTTTTTCTAAATGCAACATTCTACTATTTGTACAATATTAAAATTCACATTCACACTATTTCATCGGGTTGGTCTATGTTCTTTCAATGGAATTATTTAAGAGCAACATTGTGAACACTCTTCCCCTGGATCGCCCAAAGTATTGAAAAATAAAGCTGTTTTCATTGAAATTCTTTCTTTGACCAGCTTCTCAAGAAGAGGTAAAGGACAAAAGGTCCCAGAGAGGTAAAGGGGGATCCGCCGGAGACAGGCAGTGTGTGGCTGACAGATGCCGGATAATGGACGGAGTTGTCACTGGGCGGGACTCCAGTGACGTAGGCTCACGTGACCTCCTGGGCGCTGTTGTGGGCACTAGTCCGGGTCCAGGCTACTTTAGCTGCAAACAGACCCTGAACTGTCTACAGGCTCCTAATTGTTGCTCCAGGTTCTTTCAGGTGAGTGCGAGCGAGGGCTTTTGTCGCTGCCTCTGGAACCCTGGAATGGGTTAGAAGGAATGGGCACGGGAAGGAAAATGGTTGGAGATGGGGTCGGAGTCGAGGGAAGAGGGTCGCTGTATAGATAGAGATGGCGGTGGGGAAATGACTAAGAAGGAGCTAGCGGCCGACGGGTGGAGGTTGGGGAAGGCAGACAGTACCCAATTCCCCCTTTTCCGAACATTCTCCTCGCTGACCTCCGTCCATTTTGGAGCTGGTGGTAAGCTGGGGGCTCCTTGGCAGTGAGACAGTGGAGATAACCCCCCCTCCTACTCTGTGCATAGAGAAAAAAATTGGCTTCAAGGGTGGGGAGTCGAGTTGCCTCCTGGGGAGAAGGACGCAGAGATCCGAAATTAGTGTGGAAAATATCCTGATCTGGCGCTGGAAGCAAGAAAAGAAATGGCGTCTGGGGTGCGGAGGACGGAGGAGGTGGGGAAGGAAAACGTCGGGTGATTAGGGCTGCGATTCAGGAAAAGGGACTGGAGTCCCTCTGCATCCACCAAACGCCCGGCTCCTATTTTCTGTGTGACTGCAGGTCTGCGTGTCTGTTCTTAGCACTCTGCTAAGCTAGAAAAGAAGGAACCTCTCCAAAATTCCCGCGGGTGAGTGAAGGAGGGGTGTCGCTCGACAGAGCCCCGGAGGTGTGGGGAATGTGGAGGGCACTGCCCCAGCAAAATTTGGGGCCCCACTGTCCGCCTCCCAACACATTCACACACACTCCGCCTCACCAAGCAAACAGAGAAAATGGCAGGGCTTGCCAGAGAAATGGTTGGCTCACATTTGTGGAAGGAATGGTGGGGAAAGGGTGCCTGGGGAGGGCTGGGCCAGATCAGGGGAACTCTGACAAGGGGCAGTATGCCAGTACTATCCAGACCTGCATTCTAACCCCAAGCCCTCAGTCTCCCTTATCTCCTATGTGTCTCCTCTTCCCCCCACCCCTACTCAGGACAGGAAAAGGAGGGGACGTCTCAACATGGAAAAACTCTACAGTGAAAATGAAGGAATGCCTGAGATCCAAGAAAACATGGAAAACGAACAGCCTCAGAATGCAGGAAAGCCAGAAGTAACGCATGCTCTGGAAAACAAGGAAACATTAGAACATGAGGGAAAGATAGAAAACAAGGAAAAGACAGAAGATGAGGAAATACCAGAGGATAAGGAAAAACCAGAGAAGGAGGGAAAGCCAAAAGACGAGGGAAATCCGGTGACAGAGGGAAAGTCAGAGGGCCACGGGAAACCAGAGGTTGAGGGAAAATCAAAAGAAGGAAAATCTGAGAGTGAGGGAAAGCCCAAAGAAGAAGGAAAACCAGCCATTGAACCAAGGGCTGCAGGAAAGCGCCCAGCTGGGGATGATGTACCCAGGAAAGCCAAAAGAAAAACCAACAAGGGGCTGGCTCAGTGCCTCAAAGAATACAAAGAGGCCATACACGATATGCATTTGAGCAATGAGGAGATGATAAGAGAATTTGATGAGATGGCTAGGGTAGAGGATGAGGTAAAGAAAACCAGACAGAAATTGGGGGGGTTTATGTGGATGCAGAAAAGTTTACAGGACCCCTTCCACCCAAGGGGCCCAAGGGAACTCAGGGGTGGCTGTAGGGCCCCACAAAGAGGCTTTGAAGACATTCCTTTTGTATAGTGCCCGTAGTAGGCATTTGCCAGGCCCAGGGCTTTAACCATATGCTAATTAATACTTTGCTTTAGTTGTCATCCTCGTTATCCAACTGCAGCTCTCTATGTTTCAGTAGTAGATTTTCATCCATTGCATGGAATAATGTTTATGGTGCATTGTAAAATTAAAAAGAAAACAGTTTGCAGAACCATATATATAGCATCAGTCCATTTTTATATAACTGCAAAGATATTTACCTAGTGATATAGGTACAGAAAAAACTAAATGCTGTGTCTACTAAAAGATTAACAGTGGTTATCTGTGGGTAATACTATTGTTTATATTACTTTCATCATGAAAATAATGAAAGATGAAAATAGGAAAACAGTACCAAACAATCAAATGAACAGTTCAGTGAGTTTATGAAGGCCATGGAGACACTTAAAATTCCTGTTGTCAGGGTGTGAAATGATAATACATTACTTCTGGGACTCAAAGTTGTGGAGGAATCAACCAGACAGTTACAGGTACATTGCTGCAAGGGACAGCCTTGTCATCTGTGAATTGTGAGTAAAACTTGCTTTCCAGGACTGTGGAGAAGATAGATGAGATACTGAGTGTGTAAGTTGTGTTGGGCTGACTACTACCCTCCTCAGCAGTAGCAGTATCAGCACCCCTAACTTCTCTCTGTTTTTCATGTTTGGGAGAGGACTGAGAGAGGTTCTACTTGTGTCCAGGAATAACTCCAGACAGCTGGAAAGTAGGCACCATTCTTTGCTGGGTAATGCCATATCTTTTGGGCACTGTGCCTCTTCTCATGTGCCCTATACCCTCCTAAGGCCCATATTGCTGCTGGGCTGGAGACCATGATGAAGTAAAGCAACACAGTGTCTCACCAGAAGGGTGGAGAATTCTTTACCTGCAGTAAAGCTAACGTTAATTCAGGTGGGTGGTAAACCAAATGTCACTTGGGCATTAATATTTTATAAATGTGTACAAAATACTCCTTTCCAAGTTTTTTGTTGGTTTATATGTGTGTTTGCATATAGCCATCTCCACTGGATTGGGATACTGGACATTGAGCCAGGAGAAAAAAATCTGAGTAAACAGATACTGTGCTATCTTCTATTAGTCTCTTATCTGCTGACTCTTTTTATCTTAGAGGAAATTGTCTCCCAAGAAATTTCTTTTAAGCCCTGCCTTACCAATTCAACAGGCCTATGCAATTCCCACCCTCATCCCATGCCCCATTTTTCATTAGCCTTTTTTGGCTTATATTTTTATAAGTGGATAAAATAAGTTTATTTTTATTTTAAAAGTTTTATTAAAATTTTAAAATAAACTTATGATAGTTGTAGATTCATAGAATGATTGCTAAAATGGTATGGAGGTCTGTGGACCCCATATTCAATATCCCCTGTTAACATTTGAGTTAATATGGTGCATTTGCCACAGTGAACTAATTGATACATTATTATTTATGAATGTACATATTTTTTAAAGATATTATTTATTTAATTCTTGAGAGGTAGAGAACCATCAGTGTGCAAGAGAAACATCAGTTGGTTGCGTCTTGCACACTCCCCATCCAGGGACTGAACCCACAACCCAGGCTTTTGCCCTGACAGGGAACTGAACTGGCTACCCTTTGGTTCAGAGGCTGGTGCTCAATCCACTGAGCCACACCAGCCAGGACTCAAAGTACATACTTTATTCAGATTTCCTCAGTTTTTCCCAAGTGTCCTTTTTCTATTCCATGATCCCATCTAGAACACCACCTTACATTTAGTCATCATGTTCCTTTAGGCTCCTCTTGGCTATGATAGTTTCTCAGACTCCCTGTTTTTGATGCCTTTGACACCCTTGAGAAGTACTGATCAGGTATTTTGTATAATGTCCCTCAATTTTGGTTTGCTGTTTTTTTCTTGTGATTACACGGGATTAAGTGCTTTTAAGAAGAGGACCCAGATGTAAAGTGCCAGTCTCATCACATCATGTAAACATAAATAGTACATGCTATGAGTATTGTCACTGTTGTTAATTTTGTTCACCTGGCAGAGTTAGTGTTTGCCAGGATTCTCCATGGTAAACTTACTCTTATATCTCCCTGTCCATACTATATACTCTTTGGAAGAAAGTCACTATGCACAGTCCACACTTCAGGAGTGAAGTATTCTACCTCTTTGAGGGCAGAGTATCTACAAAATGTACTGTATTTGCTGTGTATTTTGCACACATTTTTGCAGAAATTTCTGAGGGAAAAATAAGGATGCACATTATACATGGGTATAATTATTCCACATACAATGTGCACCAAACCTGTGGTTGTGCATTAGTGAATGGCAAAATACAGTATTTGGTATTCTGCACAGGATATTTGACTTTGCCACCTTTTATTAATGTATTCTATCAGCATGGACTCATTTGTTTTATACTTTAGATTATAATCTACTATTTTTTGTTTTCATTGCTCCAGTTGTTCTGACTTTGGTCATTGGGAGCTCCTTCAGTTGCCTTTTGTGTCCACCAGTATTTCACATACCCTCATTATTTTGTGTATGTGTGCTTCACACTTTATTTTCGGCAGGCACTATAAGATGCTCTAATCCTCTATATTTCCTGTCCAAGTTCTAGAATCAGATATTTCTCCAATGATCCTTGGTACCATTGGTTGGAGAATGGTATTAAAAACCAGAATCTGGGTGCTGGGTATACTCATTACTATTTGGATGTCATTGCTTCTAGGCCCTCTGAGTTGACAGAGCAAGGAGATGTATGGGTATATAATCTATGTATATTTGTATTTATATACAGAGAAAAGTTTGCCTTTGGTCTTTACTCATTTCCAAACTTATGTCAGCACCTTAGTCCCCCATCCCTCTCAGTGAGGTTGGTTCATATTTTTAATACATTCTTTTGTTACATTCTGCATTTTAGGAGTGTTGTTATAAACCATATTTTTTAGTTTTAAATTCCAATTGTTCACTGCTGGTATATAGAACAGTAAGTGGCTTTTGTGTATTAACCTTACATCCTGCCTGGGGCCCAGAGTTTGCCAGTGTTTAGGCATTTTCTACATAGACATTTCATGTCGTCTGCAAATAGAGGCAGTTTTGTTTTCCTCCATTCTAATATGTATATGTTTTTTTAAAGATTTTATTCATTTATTTTTAGAGGGGAAGGGAAGGCGAGAGGGAGAGAAATATCAATGTATAGTTGCCTGTCTTGTGTCCCCCGCTGGGAACTGGCCTGCAACCCAGGCATGTGCCCTGACTGGGGATTGAACCGCGATCATCTGGTTCGTAGGCCCACACTCAATCCACTGAGCTACACCAGCCAGGGCATAATATGTATATGTTTTATTTCCTCTTTGGTCTTATTGCACTAGTTAGGACTTCCAGTATAATTTCTAAGAGGGGCAATGAGAAAGGACATGCTTGTCTTGTTCTTGCTCTTAGAGTGAAGTGTCCTTTTTCTTATCAAGTATGATACTAGTTGTAGACTTCTTGTAGATTTTTGAAAAATCAAATTGAGGAAGTTCCCCTCTAATTCTGCTTTGACAGCTTTTATCATGCATGAGTATTGGATTCTGTCCGTTGTTTTTTATACATCAAGTGATAAGATCATGTGATTTTTCTTTAGTCTGTTAATGGTGGATTATACTGATTAATTTTCACATGTTGAGTCAGCCTCATAAACCTGGAGTAAGTTACACTGTTAAGCATGTGATTCTTTTATATGTTGTTGGATTTGATTTGTTAATATTTTGTTGAAGATTTTGTGTCTGTTTATGAGAGATTAGTCTGTATTTTTCCTTTCTTGTGGTGTCTTAAAAAATTTATTGACATTAACCCTGGCCAGTGTGGCTCAGTGAATTGAGTGCCTGTCTGTGAACCAAATAGTCACCGGTTTGGTTCCCAGTCAGGGCACATATCTGGATTTTGTGCCAGGTCACCAGTTGGGGGCATGTGAGAGGCAACTGATCCATGTTTGTCTCTCATATTGATGTTTCTCTCCCTCTTTTTCTCTCTCCATTTCCCTCTCTCTAAAAATAAATAAAAACAATCTTTAAAAAGTTATTTACTTTAGACAGAGAAGAAGAGAGGGAGAGAAACATTGATTTGTTCCCCTTCTTTATGCACTTACTGGTTGTCTCTCTTGTGCCCACAACCTTGGCATGTGTGATGGCACTCTAACTAACTGAGCTACTCAGCCAGGTCTTTCTTGTGATGCCTCTGCTTTTGGAATTAGAATAATACTTGCCTCGGAGGATAAGTCAAATACACTCTCTACTTCTGTTTTGTGGAAGAAATTGTGGACAGCTGGTATTATTTCTTCCTTAAATGTTTTGTGGAATTTGGTCCTGGTGATGTCTATCTTTGGAAGGTTGTTAATTATTGATTCAATTTCTTTTAATAGATAGAGGGCTATTCAGTTTATTTTTTCTGTGTGTTTTAGTATGTATATTTCAAGGAATTGGTTCATTTCATCTAAGTTATCCAATATGTACCCATAGAGTTATTTATAGTATTCCTTCATTATCTTCTTAATGTCCAGAGGATCAGGAGTGATAACCCCAATTTTTCTTTAATTTTTAAATTTTATTTATATTTTTAGAGAGAAGGAGAGAAACATCAATGTGTGGTTGCTTCTCTAGAGCCCCCTACTGGGGACCTGGCCTACAACTCATGCACGTGCCCTGACTGGGAATCGAACCAACGACCCTTTGGTTCACAGGCTGGCAATCAATCAACCAAGCCACATCAGCCAGGGCCCCACTTTCATTTCTGATACTGTTTTTTTTTTTGTTGTTCTCAAAATTTCTTTAATAATCTTTTTCTTCAAGATAAAAATCCAGGTCCAATCAAGGTTTGCACACATTGAATTTTTATTACTCCAAATCCAGAACAGTCCCCTTATCTTTGTTCTTACTTTTCATAGCAATGGCTTTTTGAAGAGTCCAGGCCAGTTGCCCTACAGAATGTCCACATTCTGATTTGCTTCCTCATTTTTGACAAAAAAAAATGTGACCAGAAGTGATGTTATATAGTTCTTACTGCATCAAATAAGTGGGTACCTGATGTCAGCTTGGTAATCCTAGGTTTAATCACCTGGTTAAGGTGGTGAATGCCAGGTCTCCATGTTACAAATGCTTTCCTCTTTGAAAATAGTAATCTGATATTGTTAATTTAGATCTTTCGTTTTTCTTGGTTACCCTGGCAAGATTTATGAATTTTATTTATCTTCCAAAGAGCCAGTTTTGGGTTTTGATAATTTTCTGTTTTCTTGTTTTCACTTTCATTGTTCTCTTCTCTATTTTTTCTTTTACTTGTTCTAGGCTTACATCATTGTTCTTTCTTTAGTTTCCAAGGGAAAACTTAGGTTATTGATGTTAGATCTTCTTTTCTCATTTAAGCTAGGAATTTCCCTTTAAGCACTAGTTTTGCTACATACCCCAAATTTTGGTTAAGTTGCTTTTTTATTCAAAATATTTTTACATTTCTCTTGAGAATTATTATTTCACTCACATGTTATTTATAAGTGTGCTGCTTAATTTCCAAATATTTGGGTTTTCCATCTATCCATTATTGATTTCTAATTTAATTATATTAAGAGCATTGTTTTATGATTTCTATTCTTTTAAATTTGCTAGGGTGTATTTTATGACCCAGAATATGGACTCTCTTGATTAACGTTCTATGTGAGCTTGAAAACAGTGTATTCTAATGTTGGACAGAATGTTCTATAAATTACACCTTCATTTCCGAAGGGTATTTTTGCTGGTTATCAATTTCTTGCTTGGCATTTATTTTCTTTAAAGACACTAATGATATTTTTCTACCATCTTCATGCTTCCGTTGTTGCTGTTGAGAAGCCAGAAATCAGCTAAACTTGTTCTTTTGAAGCCATACTCTATTCTTTCTGGTTACTTTTATGATTTTCTCTGTCTTTGATTCTATGCAATTTCAGTATCATGCATCTAGGCATAAGGGTTTTTTTATTCTGTTTGGGGTATGTTGGACTTCTTGGACCTATGGATCAATATCTGTCATCAGTTCTGAAAAATCCTGAGCCATTAGTATCTTCAAATATTGCCTCTGACCAGTTCCATTTCTCTTTTACTTTCAGAACTCCAATTAAACACGTGTTAGACCTTGAGCAGTAAACACACAATGCAATACACCAATGTTATATTTTAGAATTGTATACCTGAAATCTATATAATTTTTCTTAGCCAATGTCACCCCAATAAATTCAATAAAAAACATTTAGGCTTTATTATACCCTCCAATCTCAATTTCCCATCTTTTTGACTACTTGCTCAGCCTTATGAATAGTTTGTTCTGAACATAATTTCATTTTTTTAATTCTCAAACTATGTAATTTGTATTTAATTTGCTGTTAAAGCCATCCATTGAGTTTCTAATTTCAGCTAAGTTATTTTTTAGTTTTAGAATTTCCATTTGTTTTATTCACCTTTTTTTAGTTTCTAATTCCCTGTTGAATTTTCAAGATTGGATTTTATTTATCTGAATATGCAAAGTATTGTGGTTTGATAGTCTGTTTCTGATCATTCAAAACTAATGGATCTGTTTGTGTTACCTGTTATCTATATTACTTCTTACTTAATGATGTATTTTTTCTTTGTGTTTCTGGTGATTTATTCTTTAAGTATATTTTATTAGTTATGTTATTACTGTTGTACCCATTTTCTACCTTTGCCCCCTTCTGCCTGGTACCCTCCTTCCCTCCAATAATCCCCCACTTTGTTGTTAGCTCATGTCCATGGGTTGTGCAAATAGGTAAGTTCTTTGGCTTCTCCATTTCCTATACTATTCTTAACATCCCCCTATTTTGTACCTACCACTAATGCTTTTTAATCCCTACACCTTTCCCACTATTCTTCCCCTCCCCTCTCCCTGCTGATAATCCTTCAAATAACCACCATACCTATGATTCTTTCCTGCTCTGGTTGTTTGCTTAGTTTGTTTGTTTGTTTTCAGGTTCACTTGGATAGTTGTGAATTTGTTGCTTTTTTAATGTTCATAGTTTTGATTTTCTTTTTCTTAAATATGTCCCTTTAACATTTCATGTAATAATGGCTTGGTGATGATGAAATCTTCTAGCTTTACCTTGTCTGGGAGCACTTTATCTGCCCTTCCATTCTAAAAGATAGCTTTGCCAGATAGAGTAATGTAGGTTGTAGGTCCTTGCTTTTCATCACTTCGAATACTTCTTGCCAGTTCCTTCTAGAATGCAAAGTTTCTTTTGAGAAATTAGCTGATAGTCTTATGAGTACTCCTTTGTAGCTCACTATCTGCTTTTCTCTTGTTGCTTAAGATTCTCTCTTTATATTTAACATTTGGCTTTTTAAATATTATGTGTCTTGGTGTGATCCTCTTTGGGTCCAGCTTGGTTGGGACTGTGCTTCTTGGACTTGTATGTCTATTTTATTCACCAAATTAGAGAAGTTTTCTTCCATTATTTTTTCAATCTTTCTCTGTCTCTTCTGGCATCCCTATGTTTTGGTTGTTGGTACTTTTGGAGATGTCCCAGAGTCTTCTTATACTATCCTCATTTTTTTAATTCTTGTTTTTTCTTTCTGTTCTGGTTGAATGTTTATTTCTTCCTTATGTTCAAAGTCATTAATTTGTTTTTTTTAAATATTTTATTTATTTATCTTTAGAGGGGAAGGGAAGGAGAGAGGGAGAGAAACATCAATGTATGGTTGCCTTTTGTGTGTCCCCTGCTGGGAGTTGGCCTGCAGGGAACTGGCCTGCAACCCAGGCATGTGCCCTGACTGGGAATCGAACCTTGATCGTCTGGTTCACAGGTCCGCGCTCAATCCACTGAGCTGCACCAGCCAGGGCCAAAGTCATTAATTTGAATCCTGGCTTCCTCTCCTTTACTGTTGGTTCCCTGTAGATTTTTCTTAATTTCACTAAGTGTAATTTTCATTTCTTCTTTTATATTGTTTCTGTACCTGATGAGTTTTTGAGCATCTTGATCACCAGTGGTTTGAACTCTCCGTCTGATACATTGGCTGTCTCCATTTTTTTTCTGTTCTTTCATTTGGGCCATATTTCTTAGTCTCCTCAATTTGGTAACTTCCTTGTGTTTGTTTCTGTGTATTAGGAAGAACTACTTTAGCTCCCTGTGAAAGGCACCTGTAAATTGTGTGGGGCGGAGCCTCAGGTAATCCCCAGGGTGGGGCAACCTGCTTCACTGCTTTGTGGCTGTGTGTGAGAGGAGGACTCAAAGAGGGACTGTGCTACTGCCTGGCTTCTCCCCATTTTCAGTCACTTCACCCACTCCTCATATGTGCCTGTCACCCTTCCAGCTGTTGTCCTGGTATTGAATCCCACAGTGGGTGGGTTTTCATATGTTTTAAGACTATGAAGGCCCTTTAAGTGAAGTTTCCTGAAAATCCAGCAGTTTTTTCTGCCACCCCAACCCCCACTGGTTTTTACAGCGAGAAGTTAAGGGAATTTATCTTCCCAGCTCTGGAATCCTGGGCTGTGTGGTCTGGCCTGGGGCTCAGATCCCTTGTTCCCAAGGTATCTCTCCTGAATTTTATCTACCACACATCAATATGGGACTGCCCATGCCTGTTCCTTTGCCACCGCAGCTGCCTCTACATGTCACACTATCTCCTTGCCTCTCCACATCTTTGCCCCTCCTACCCTGTCTGGATGATTATGGCTGCTTTAAATCTTTGGTTGTCAGACTTCTATAGTTTGATTTTCTGGCAGTTCTGGGTCTTATTTGTTTTCGAGATTGAGTTGTAAGTCTTTTTGTTGTTGCACAAGGAGGCAAAGCATGTGTCTACTTACACCTTTATTGTGACCACATGTCCTGGTTATTTACTTCTTTTTAAAAGATTTTTATTTTTAAAGAGAGGGGTAGGGAGGGAGACAGAGAGGGAGAGAAACATTGATGTGAGAAACATCAATCAGTTTCCAGTAGGAGGTGCCATGACTCAGGACTGAACCTGTAACCTCGGCATGTGCCCTGACCAGCAGTCAAACTGGCAGCCTTTTGCCTTGCAGGATAATGCTCACCAACAGAGCCATACTGGTCAAGGCTATTTCTGGTTAATTTTGTATGTTGACATTGTACCTGAACAATTGTTTATTGAAAGAATTTGAGGACTAGGATAATGGAACTTTTTAAAAAGATTTTATTTATATATCTTTAGAGGGGAAGGGACATCAATGTATGGCTGCCTCTCGTGCGTCCCCTGCTGGGAACTGGCCTGCAACCCAGGCCCGTGCCCTGACTGGGAATCGAACTGCAGTTGTTTGGTTCATAGGCTCACACTCAATCCACTGAGCTACACCAGCCAGGGCAGGATAATGGAATCTTACTCCAGAGAAGATTTTGTTTGCCAGGACTTTAAGGATGCTTCCTGTCTGGAACTACCATAATCTGTGTTCAAAGCCCACCTAAATGTTGCAAAGCCAAGCTCAAAGACTTTGTAGGGCTACTTTATTTTCAGGTTATAATTACCCTTAAAGTGAAACATTGAGGTTAATAGCATCATATGGGTGATGGTTTGTTAGGAAATCCCTCTCCTTTCAGTGGGCCTTGGGTGTTGATTTTTATTACTCTACTGCCTTGAGTCAGCTTTTGATTCAACTCAGTTTGGCACTGGTTTATTCCTTAACCTTTATTCTTTAATAGACATCCTCAAGACAAATAAAGTTAACCATATGAGTACTAAAAAAATTGGTAAATTCCTTTTTGACCTCATATAGAAAAAAAGAGTCTTAAAAATGAATCAAAAACTAGATGCAATAAAAAGTATGATAAATTTGATTACTTTTTTAAAAGAATGGCAAAAATATACCATGAAGTCAAAAAGCAACTAACAAACTGGAAGTAGATATTTGCAGCACATGTAATAGATAAGGGTCTAATATAGTTAATGTATGAAGACTTGAAAACGAGGGGAGAAAGACCAGCAACCCAATAGAAATGTGAAAAAACATTGAAAGACACTTACAATGGTGTTGAAATTATCATTAAACAGAGAAATGCAAAATAAACGCCATTGAGAAGCTTCTCTCATATTAATGGAAATTTAAAAGTATGTCACACTTTATGTTAGAAGATGTGTTCGAAAATATACATTTCTATATTGCTGGTGTGAAGGCAAGAAAATGGGTCTTAACCTCAGGGGAGGCAATAGCCTGGAGGTGTAACTTGGGAATCACCTGTGCTTAGAGGGAAATCACCCTGAAGAGAGTATGTGTGGACTGAGTAGAGAGGAGGCCCAGGAATTCCCTACTCAAGGTGGCAGCACAGCTTCCTGGCAGGCACCACCACTGGACTCCAGTCAAGCAGAGCTGGCCTTAAAAGCTGACTGTGGGGCTCAGTTCCTGGGCACTTAGGGAAATCAGGTACCTTCCCTGTGATCAGCTGTCAGAACTGGCTATAATGGGCATCTCACAGAGATGCTGGACAGAAACCTGAGATGCACAAGATAAAGCACCTGTGATCAGCAGCCTCATGCTGTGTTGGTGACTCTCCCATTGCCATTACCAACCCCCCCCCCAACTCCAGCCCCTGTTGAAGTAGACAGGTCCCTTGGGATGGGGGGGGTGAGCTGGGGTGATGCAGTGCTCACATGACCCACTGGGCGCCCACCATCAGCTCCCATTGCCCAGGCAGTATTAGCACCCTGAGCTGCGGGGGGGCAGAGGACAAGGGACAAGCGGGCTTCCAGCAGCTGAAGAAAGTGTGGGCCTGGCCTGGCACCTGCAGGTCATTGTGGAGGTGGGTATAGCCTGTGGCCTGGGCAGGGGCCAGAGTAGATTCAGGATAGACCCAGGAGCAGGGGCAAGGCAAAGGAATTCCAGAGGTGGGGTAGGTGGGGGACAGCGATGGCCAGGCTGGTGATAAGGAAGGAGCCTATCATAGGCCCCGCCACCTCCTCAGTGCCCCACTTCTGCTCCCCTCCATACTTTTCTTTAAATCCTTACCCCGGACATGCTTATTGATTTGAGAGAGATAGGGAGGGAGGGAGGGAGGGAGGGAGGGAGAGAAAAGCATCCATATGAGACAGAAACTTCCATCTGTTGCCCTTGTGTAAGCCCCAATAAGTAGACAACCCGCAACCTAGGCACGTGCCTTGACTCCAAATCAAACCCTACCTTTCAGTTTACCCGAGGATGCTCCAGCCAAATGAACCACACTGGCTAGGGCTAGGGCTCTCCATCAGCTTTTGAGCCAGTGGGTGACAGTGAAACAGGTTTATTCTGGACATAACTCCCCCTCACACTTCACCTGTGGGGAAATACCTTCAGGAAAAAAATGGTGAGTTTGGGTTTGTTTGCCTGTAGGGGTGGTGGACACAGGGGCTCAAATAGTTTGGAAATCATCCTGCTCTGGTGCTACAGGCCTGAAAACATATGGGGATGTGGTGTGGGGCAGGTAGGAGAGGGTAATGGATGTGGCGAGCCCAGGTTCAGGAAAGGGATAGCAGTTTACTTAGCATGCAGCCACTGCCCCTATCTCGACTGTCTGCAGGTCTGCGAGTCTGACCCCAGTGTTCTACAAGGCTAGAAAAGGAAGAAACTGTCCAGAATCCCTGCAGGTCAATGAAAATGGAAAGGCACACTGGACGTGGACTGGGGGTGATGGTGGAGGACACAGGTTAGGCAAAATTTTAAGACTCCACTGCCCATCATACCTCCACATATAATATACACACACCCTGCCACACTGAAGGTTGGTACAGAAGATGACAAGGCCTGCCAAAGAAATGGTTGGCTCATGGGTGAGGGAGGAACAGTGGAGAAAAGTGTGACTGAAGGCAGGGTCAGGGGAATCCTGACCACCAGCTAGATTCTAGTACTATCTGAGCCTGCACTTTACCCCCAGCCCTCAGTCTCCCTTGTCTCATCTTTCTCTCCTCTCCCCAACCCAACTCTGCCCCACTCCCCAGAATAGGCAAAAGAGGAGATATCTCAATGTGGAAAAACTCTACAGTGAAAATAAAGGAAAGCTGGAAAATGAGGGAAAGCCAGAAGATGAAGTAGATATAGAAGATGAAGGAAACTCAAATGAGGAAGAAAAGCCAGGAGTTGAGGAGAAGCCAAGGCACAAAGGGAAGTACCAGGAAGAGGGATAGCCAGATGACAAGATTAAATAAGAAAAGCAGGGCAAATCTGAAAGTGAGGGAAACCCACATGGTGAGGCCAAACCAGAACTCCAGGCCAAGCTAGAGATCCAGCCATGGGCTGTTGAAAAGTGGCTGGCCGAAGATTATGTGCTCCAGAAAGCAAAGCAAGAAAATAGGGGAATGGATGATTCTCCCAAGGACTATCAGGAGGACTTACAAGAAAGGCACTTGGGTAGTGAGGAGATGATGACAGAATGTGGAGATGTGTTAAGGGCTCAGGAAGAGCCAAGGAAAAAACAGAACCACTCGTTGAGTGTTTTTCATTGGATGCAAAGAAATGTACAGGATCCATGTGTGCCAAGGGGCTTACTGGGTATCTATCGGGGGAGTGAGGGGCAGAGGCAGGGGCCAAAGGGGCTTACATGATATTCAATATCTTTAATACCCTTGGACATCAATTCTGATATCTTTGATGGGAATATTCCACCCCTGCTCTCCTGGTGGTCCTTTGCCATGTGATGTGCTCTAACCTTAAGCTGATACTTTGCTTTAGGTGTTGCCCTTGATACCAACAACCTTTTGATCCAAAAGGATCAAAGTTTCAGTGCTCTCAGTTTCAGTAGGGGATTTTAACCTATGTGTATGGAAGAAGTGTTCATGGTATTTTGTAAAACAATAAAGAAAAAACTTTTCAGAATCATATATAGCGTTGGCTCATTTTTGTAAAACTGTAATTGGTTGCCTAATGCATTTGTGCACAGAGGAAACTCTGAAAGTGTGTACACTAAAAAGCAGGCAATAGTTTTTCCTGCATGGTAGCCAAAAAGAGGTCTTTCCTGTACTCAAAAACGAGTCCACCTGATGGTTAGGTACCTCCATGCCATTCCTCTGCAGGCATGTTTAACCCCTTGTCACCTCCTAGTTGTAACCATGTCAGGGGCACTGATGTCCCTTCTCCTGGGTCCTTCATTGTCCTACGGCTCCATCTGTGATCCCTTTGCTTTGCTCACTAATCTCTACTTTTTCCTAAAGGATATGGATTCTGTTTGTCATAATAAAAAAGAAATCCAAAAATCAATACATAGTAAACAATTGAAATGTTCAGTGAACTTATGAAGGCAATGAAAATACTTAAAATTCTTGTCAGAATGCAAAATGAGAGGTAGAACACATTATCTATAGGGCTTATAGCTACAGGAATCAACCTGGTGGTTATAACATATCCAATACTGTAAGGGTCAGCCTTGTAGTCTGTGAAATGGGAATAAAATGTCTCATAGATTTTTGAGTGGATCAGATGGGGAACTGAATTTGTGAGCTATGTTGGGCTGGCTCCTTTGCAGTAGTTGGACTCTGGACCCTGGCAGACACTAAAAGGAGAGCTGGAGGTAGATCTAACCTGTGACCAGGAACAAGTCCAAGTACCTGAGAAGAGGTACCACCTATCTCTGGATACTACCAAATCCACTGTGCACTCCTGTTCTGCTGTGCCTTGTACCCTCTGCTGACAGGTATTGATATGATGGATTTCTCATGGTGATAAAGGTCCTCTGATTCCCTATACTCTTCAAAGTGCCAAAGGTCCTATTTCACTCCTACAGGAATGTAGGTAAAGCCTGCTTCCCACCTTCAGACTTGCACCCATCCAGATGGTACTGCCACAGGGCTGCTAGGGACCCACTGTATTACATAATCATTAATATTTTTAGTTAATTTTATACTTGCTCATAGTTTCTTTTCCTTTAATAAGACTCAGATATTTGGGGGGCCCTGGGGGCTGTATCCTGAGACTAATCTATGGACCATGCAATGGATGGTAATTTGAACAAACTCTGCAGTACCCCAGGGAAACCATATCTAAATTTACATACCTTTCTTAGTGTAGTTACTCTCTAAAAATTCTGCCTGGAATAAATAAATAAAATATATTTTTTAAAAGCCCTGGTTGGTGTAGCTCAGTGTATTGAGCACAGGCCTGTGAAGCAAAGGGCTGCTGGTTCGATTCCCTGTCAGGGCACATGCTTGGGTTGCAGGCCAGGTCCCCAGTAGGGGACACATGGGAGGCAACCATACATTGATGTTTCTCTCCCACTCTTTCTCCTTCCCTTCCCCTCTCTCTAAAAATAAATAAATAAAATATTTCAAAAAATTCTGGCTGGCTTGCTATACAAAAGCAAGGGACTTGTTCACACATAATCACAGAAGGTTACACAACCAAGTTTCAAGCTGAAAATATCCAAATATCCAAATTCCATCCCATTCCAAACCAATTCCAACTGAAAAGGGTATAGCACTCTTGAAAATATTAAAAACTCCCAATGGGAGGCATTTTTATTTAATCCACCAGTATGTTCCTTTTTCAAAACAGACTTGTTCTTATTCACTTTGATATTCCTTACTTTGTAGTTGACACACTATGATTGAATGAGGAGCTCTCTGAGTTTAGAGAAATTCATCATTTATTAATTTAATCGTGTTAGTATGATAATTCTCTCCAAAATTGATCTACAAACTCAATGCTGTCCAAATAGAAATCTCAGCAAAATAGGATTCTAAAAAATATAGGGAAAAGCAAAGGTCATAGGAAAACCAAAATATTTTGAAAATGAGGAACAAAGTTAGAGGACTCATTGCCTAATTCAAGACTAATTATTAGGCTACAGCAATCAAGTCTGTATAGATATTGGCATAAGGATAGGCATACAGATAGATCAGTGGAATAAAACAGTCCAGAAACAGGCCCACATGTATATAGTCAATTACTTTTTTAAAAGGTCCCAAAGTAATTCAGAGGAAGGTAGACTTTTCAACAAAGGATGTGTGAACAATCGGATGTTGTCTTAATTCAGGCTGCTATAACAAAAATACCACAGAATGGGTGGCTGAAACATTTATCTCTCAGAGTTATGGAGTAAGGGAAGTCCAAAATTAATGTGTCTGCAGATTCAGTGTCTACTGAGGACCCGATTCCTGGTTCATAAAAAGATGTTTTCACATGGCAGAAGGGGCAAGGGGCTTTCTGGGGTCTTTTATAATTGAACTAATTCCATTCATTCATAGGGAAGATCTTGAGATTTAAAGGCTACCAGACCAATTCCCCTCTAAATAGCCCATAACTATTCATATAGTGAGTGTACCTACTGGGGGCATCCACTACAGAGGAAACTCTGAGTAACTGGGAGGGAAAAATTACCATCTTTGCAAATATCACTCAGCCTTTCCTCCCAGCAATGCCAGTGTTTGCTCAATGAGCCCATCCATGTACAAAGTGGACATGGGAGGAGGAATAGAGCTATGCAAAAGCTCAATAATATTTACTCTCCTGCCAACAGCAAATGCCAATGTTGAGCCCCTAATATGGCACCATTTCTAGGGGTTACCCAGCCATCCACTTGGAAAAGGTTGATTACATTGGACCTCTTCCACCACAGAGAGACCGTATTGTCTACAAATGGAAATAATTACATCCTTTAAGAGAGGAGCTTTATTGAGATTTAATTCAGTTGCCAAGAAATATGGGCCTTTAAAGTGTACAATTCTGTTGTATTTAGCATATTCACAAAGTTGTACAACCATTACCACCATGTAATTTTTACAATATCCCCATTATGCCCCAAAGAAACACTTCTTATTCCTCTCCATCACCACCCTAATCACACCCAGTTACTGGCAACCAATAATCTACCTTCTGTCTGTATGGATTTGGCTATTGTGGAAATTTCATATAAACAGAATCATACAATAAGTGATCTTTTGTGACTAGCTTCTTTCCCTCAACAAAATGTTTTGGTTTCACCCATGCTGCACCATGTATCAGTGCTGCATTCCTTTTTGCTGCCTAATAACATTCCATTAAATGTTATACATTTATTTATCCATTCATCAGTTGATAAACATTTAGGTTGTTTTCATTTTTGGCTATTATGAATAATACTGCTACGAACATCTTTGTAAAAAGTTATTGTTTGAACAAATGTTTCAATTATTTGGAGTATATAAACCTATAAGTAGAATTGATGGGTCATGTAGTAATTCTGTGTTTAACATTTTCAGGAATTGCCAAATGTTTTTATAAGGGACTGAACCATTTCACATTCCCACCAACAATGTATGAGATTCCAATTTCCTCTTATTCTCACCAGGACTTGTTCTTGTCTGTCTTTTTATTTTGTATTTATTTATTTTAATTACTTTGTTGTTGTTCAATTACAATTTTCTGCCCAACACTCTCCCCACCCCAACCAAACCCACCTCCCTTGCTTCCATAATAGGTAATGATATTGAATATATTTTCATGAGTATAATGACCATTTGTGTATCTTCTTTAATGATAAATATCTATTCAAAACATTTACCCAGCCCTGACCAGGTATCTCAGTTGGTTGGAAAATTGTCCCAATGTACCAAGGTTGTGGGTTTGATCTGCAGTCAGGGCTCATATATAGGAACCAACAAATGAATTCATAGATAGGTGGAACAACAAATTGATGTGTTTCTCTTTCTCTCTCTCACTCTCTTCCTCTCTCCCTCTCTAAAGCAAATAGATAAATAAATTTTAAGCAAACAAAACCTAGAATATTTGCACATTTCAGAATTAGCATTAGGTTATTTGGTTTTTTATTGTTGACTCATAAGAGACCATTATATATTCTAAATACAAGCCCTTATCATATATGCGATTTGCAAATATTTTCTCCCATTCTGTGGATTTCCTTTTAACTTCCTGGATGGTGTCCTTTGAATCATAAAGTTTTTTCACTTTGATTAAGTTCAATTCATCTGTTTTTCCTTTCATTGACTATGTTTTTGGTATCATCTCTAAGAAACCATTCCCTAACATATGGTAACAAATATTTACTCCTGTGTTTATTTCTCTGAGTTTTATAGGCTTAGCTCTTACACTCGGAAGTATGATTCACTTTGAGTTTTTACATCATTTGAATAAGGGCCCAAGTTAATTCTTTTGCATGTAGATATCCAGTTGATCTAGCACCATTTTTTGAAAAACTATTCTTTCCCCATCACATTGTCATGGCACATTTGTTGAAAATGCATGGACCATAAATGTGTGGGTTTAGTTCTAGACTCTCAATTATGTTTTATTGATCTACATATCTTATGCCAGTACCACACTATCTTAATTTCTGTAGCTTTGTAATCAGTTTGGAAATAGAGAACTTTGAGGCCTCCAACTTTCTACTTCTTTTTTCATGATCATTTTGGCTATTCTGGGTCACTTTGGGTATTCATAAGAATTTTGGTATCAGCTTGTAAATTTCTGAAAAGATGTCAGCTGGAGTTTTGATAGAATGAATCTGCAGGTTGGTTTGGGAAGAATTGCCAATTAAAAAATATTAAGTCTTCCAATCCATGAACACAGTATGCCTTTGCATTTATTTATTTCTTTTTAAATTACATTAAACAATGCTTTTTAAAATTTTTCTGTGTACAAATTTTGCGCTTCTCTGGTTACACTTATTCTCATGTTCTATTCTTTTTTGATGCTATTGAAAGTTGAATCACTTTCTTAATCTTCGTTTTCACATACTCCATTGCTAGTGTATGGAAATATAACTCACTTTGTACATTGATACTGTATTCTGTAACCTTTTAAAATAAATGTATTAGTTTTAAAACTTTTTTTGGTGTGGATACCTTAAAAATTATATAAAAGATCATGTAATCTATGAACAGGGATAGAATCACTTCTTCCTTCCAATCTAGATGCCTTTCTTTTGTTCCTAATTACCGTACCTAGACTTGTAGTACAATATTAAATAAAAGCATGGGCATTAAGCACTCTTGTCTTGTTTCCAACCTCAAGAAAGAAAGCATTGAATCTTTATCCATGTTGTATAATGTAAGCTATAGTTACATTTGGGTATATCCTTATCAGGTTGAGAAAGTCCCCATTTTGTCAAATGCTTTCTCTGGGTCTAGTGAGATGATCAAGTGTTTTTCCTTTACTCTTTTAATATGGCATTTTATAGTTTGACATCTGAAAATTGACTGAGCTTTCAGATGTTGAACCAGCTTTGCATTCCTGGAGTGAATTTCACTTCATAATGGTGTCCTTTATATATAATGCTGGATTATTTTGGTAGTATCTTGTAGAGAAATTGTGTGCTTATATCCATAAGAAATATTGTTCCATAGGGTTATTTTTGTAATCTTTTCATCTGTTTTTTTATATCAGGGTAATGCTCACATCATAGAATGTATTAATAAGTGTTTTCTACTTTCAGAAAAATATTAAAGGTTTGTTGACTATTTTTCTTCAAGTTTGGTAGAATGACTAGTAAAACTGTCTGGGCCTCACCTTTTCTTTCTGAGGTTTTCTTGATTACTACTTCAGTGTTTTTACTTAATATAAATCCGTTCCAATTATCAACTTCTTGATTTAGTTTCAGTACAGTATGTCTTTTTAGAAAATGTTTATTTCACCCTGGCTGGTGTAGCTCAGTGGACTGAGCATGGGCCTGCGAACCACATGATTGCAGTTCGATTCCCAGTCAGGGCACATGCCTGGGTTGCAGGCCAGTTCCCAGCAGGGGATTCTCAAGAGGCAACCATACATTGATATTTCTCTCCTTCTCTCCTTTCCTTCCCCTCTAAAGATAAATAAATAAAATCTTTTTAAAAATTATACAAAATTTAAAAAATCATTTCCTTAATAAAAATGTTTATTTCTTCTAGGTTATCTAATTTGTTAACATGTAGTTGTTTATAGTATTCCCTTACAATCCTCTTTATTTGTGTAAGTTTGGTAGTGATGTCCCCACTTTTGTTCTTAATTTTAGTAATGAGAGTCTTCTTGCTTTTTCTAAGAGTTTGCTAACAGTTTGTCAATTTTGTTGATTTTTTAAAGTATATTTTATTGATTACACTGTTACAGTTGTCCCAATTTTTTTCTCTTTGGCCTTTCTACCCAGTAACCCCTTCCATCCAGCAATCCCCTCCTTACTTCATGTCCATATGTCATATGTGTAAGTTCTTTGGATTCTCCCTTAGCCATACTATTTTTAACATCCCCGTATTATTTTTTTCTACCAATTATGCTTCTTAGTCACTGCACCATTTTCGCCATTCTCCCCTTCCCCCTCCCAATGATCCCCATACCTATGATTCTGTCCCTGTTCTGGTTGTTTGTTCAGTCTGTTTTTGTTCAGTTGTTGATAGTTGTGAGTTTATTGTCATTTTAATGTTCATAATTTTGATCTTCTTTTTCTTAAATAAGCCCCTTTAACATTTCATGTAATAATTACTTGGTGATGAAAAACTCCTTTAGCTTTACCTTCTCTGGGAAGCACTTTATCTGCCCTTCCATTCTAAATGATAGCTTTGCTGGATAGAGTAATATAAGGTGTAGGTCTCTACTTTTCACTAGTTTGAACACTTCTTTCTAGGACCTTCCACCCTGAAAAATTTCTTTTGAGAAATCAGCTGATAGTCTTGTGGAAATTGGTTTGTAGGTACCTCTCTGCTTTTCTCTTGATGCTGGTTAAGACTCTCTCTTTATATTTAATCCTTGGAATTTTAAATATCATGTGTCTTGGTGTGGTCCTCTTTGGATCCAACTTTATTGGGACTCTGTGTTTCCTTGCCTTGCATGCTATTTCCTTTGCCAAATTAGGGAAGTTGTCTGTCATTAACTTTTCAAATGGATTTCCAATTTATATCTTTTTAAAATTATTTATTTTATTGCTGTTCAAGTACACTTATCTCCATGGTCACCCCACCATGCCCTGCCTCCCCACACATCCCTGCCACCCACCCTCAATCCTACCTCCCTTTGGCTTTGTGTCCTTCATACATGTTCCTTGACAACCCTTCCCCTATTTTTCCCAATTACCCCTCTCCCACCTCCCCTCTGGTCAGTGTCAGTTTCTTCTTTATTTCAACGTCTCTGGTTACATTTTGCTTGCTTGTTTGTTCTGTTGATTAGGTTCCACTTGTAGGTGAGATCATATGGTATTTCTCTTTTACCACCTGGCTTAACGCTCTCCAGATCCATCCATGCTGTCAGAAAGGGCAGGAGCTCCTTCTTTTTTTCTAATGCAGAGTATACCATTATGTAAATTTACCAGTTTCTTGATCCACTCATTTACTGGCAGGCACCTAGGTTGTTTCCAGCACTTGACTATTGTAAATTGTGCTGCTATGAATATTGGGGTGCATAGGTTCTTTTGAATTGGTGTTTCAGAATTCTTAGAGTACAATCCCAGCAGTGGAATTGCCAGGTCAAAAGGCAGTTCCACTTTTAGTTTTCTGAGGAAATTCCATACTGTTTTCCATAGTGATTGCACCAGTCTGCAATCCCACCAACAGTGCACTAGGGTCCCCTTTTCTCCACATCATTTCAACACTTGTTTGTTGCTTTGTTTATGATGCCCATTCTCACTGGTGTGAAGTAGTATCTCACTGAGGTTTTAATTTCCATTTCTCTGCTGAGCATCCTTTCATATGTCTCTGGGCTCTCTGTATGTCCTCCTTGGAGAAGTGTCTGTTCAAGTCCTTTGCCCATTTTTAATTGGGTTGTTTGTCACCCTGTAGTGGATTCCTGTTCTTTATATATTTTGGAGATCAAACACTTGTCTGAGGTATTATTGGCAAATATATTTTCCTGTACAGTTGGTTCTCTTTTCATTTTAATGCTGTTTTCTTTAGCTGTGCAGAAGCTTTTTATTTTGATGAGATCCCATTTGTTTATTCTTTATGTACCCTGCTCTAGCAGACTTAACAATGAAAATATTGCCCTGGCTGGTGTGGCTCAGTGGATTGAGCGCAGGCCTGTGAACCACACAATTGCAGTTTGGTTCCCAGTTAGGGCATATGCCTGAGCTGTGGGCCAGTTCCCAGCAGGGGACTCACAAGAGGCAACCATACATTGATGTTTCTCTCCTTCTCTCCTTCCTTTCCTCTCTAAAGATAAATAAAATCTTAAAAAAAACAATGAAAATATTGCTGCATGGAATATCTGAGATTTTCTTGCCTATTTTGTCCTTTATGACTCTTACGGTGTCACAGCATATATTTAAGTCTTTACTCATATTGAATTTATATTTGTGTATGGTGTAAGTTAGTGATCGAGTTTCATTGTTTTGCATGTAGCTGTACAACTCTCCCAATGCCATTTGTTGAAGAGGCAATATTTACTCCATTTTTAGCTTTTGGCCCCTTTGTCGAATATTAATTGACCATAGAGACTTGGGTTTACTTCTGGGCTCTCTACTCTTTTCCATTGTTTTATGTGTCTGTTTTTATGCCAGTTACCAGGCTGTTTTGATTACAGTGACCTTGTAATATAGTTTGATATCTAGTACTGTGATCCCTCTTACTTTGTTCTTTTTCTCAAAATTGCCACAGCTATTTGGGGATATTTATTGTTCCATATAAATTTTTGAAATGTTTGTTTTATATCTGTGAAATATATCACTGGTACTTTAATGGGGTTTGCATTGAATATATACATTGTTTTGGGTAATATGGACATAATGAGGATGTTAATTATTCCAGTCCATGAACACGGTATTTGCTTTCATTTATATGTTTCTTCCTTAATTCCTTTGTTCAGTGTTATATAGTTTTTTGAGTACACATCTTTTACCTCATTGGTTAGGTTTATTCCTAGGTATTTTATTTTACTTGTTGCTATAGCGAATGGGATTATTTCTGATTATGACCTTTCATTTTTGGTGTATAAAAATGCATTTGATTTCTGAATATCAACTTTGATTCCTGTGGTTTTGCAAATTCACTTATTATGTCAAGTAGTTTTTTGGTGGTCTATAGGGTTTTCTCTGTATACCATCATGTCATCTGCAAAGAATGACAGTTTTACTTCCCTCTTTCCAATTTGGATGTCTTTTATTTCTTTTTGTTGTCTGATTGCTGTGGCTAGGACTTCCAATACTATGTTCAATAGAAATGGTGAAAGCAGACATCCTTGTCTTGTTCCTGATCTTAGTGGGGAAGCTTTTATTTTTTGCCTCTGAGTATGATGTTGGCTATAGGTTTCTCATATATGGCCTTTATAATGTTAAGGTATTCTCCCTGTACTCCCACTTTTCATAGTGTTTTAATCATAAATGGATGGTGTACCTTATCAAATGCTTTTTCTGTATCTGTTGATATGATCATGTAATTTTTGTCTTTCCTTTTGTTTATGTGATGTATTACATTTATTGATTTTGAAATATTGTACCAACCTTGCATCCCTGTATGATCTTTTAAATATATTGCTGGAACCAGATTGCCAATATTCTGTTCAGATTTTAGCATCTATGTTCATCAGCAATATTGGCCTGTAATTTTCTTTCTTTGTTGTGTCTTTATCTGGTTTTGGAATTAGGATCATGCTGGCTTCATAAAAAGAGTTTGGGAGTCACCCCTCTTCTTGGAGTTTTTGGCATAGTTTGAGAAGGATGGGGTTAGCTCCTCCTTAAATGTTTTGTAAATTTCTCTTGTGAAACCATCTGGCTGGGAGTTTTGTGTACTAGGAGTTTTTTCATTACTGCTTCAGTTCCGTCTGCTGTTGTTGGTCTGTTCAGGCTTTTTGCTTCTTCATTCAGTTTTAGAAGATTATATTTTTTAGAAATTTGTCCATTTCACGGTGGTTTTCAAATTTCTTGGCATATAGTTGTTTGTAACAATTTCTTACAATCCTTTGTATTTCAGTGATATCAGTTGTAATCTTTCTTCTTTCATTTCTAGTTTTGTTTGTTTGGGTCCACTCTTTTTTTTCTTGATGAGTGTGCTTAAAGGCTTGTCAATTTTGCTTACCTTTTCAAAAAACCAGCTCCTGGATTTATTGATCCTTTGGCTTGTTGTTTTAGTCTCTATGTCATTTAATTCTGCTCTGATCTTGGTTTATTTTCTTCCTTCTACTCACACTGGACTTTGTTGTTGCTCTTCTGGTTCATGTAGATGTAGGGTTAACTTGTTTATTAGAAATGTTTCTGTATTTTTTAGGCAGGCCTATATCACTATGAACTTCCCTCTCAAAACTGTCTTTGCTGTGTCCCATAAGTTTTGGATTCTTGTGAGTTCAGTCTCCTTTGTTTCCAGAAACTTTTTGATTTCTACCTTGATCTCATTCTTAACCCATTCATTGCTTACCAGCATGCCAGCAATGTCCATGAACTTGAGTGGTTTTGAATTTTTACACTGAGATTTGTTTCTAGTTTGAGGTCCTTGTGGTCCAAGAAAATGCTTGATATGATTACAATTTTCTTGAATTTTTTGAGGCTTGATTTGTGTTCTTTTATGTAGTTTATCTTTGAATATGTTCCACAGCATTTGAAAAGAATGTATTTTGCTTCTTTGGGATAAAGATTATATAAATATATATATATATATATATATATATATATATATATATATATATGTATGTATATATATATCAGTTAAGTCCATTTGTTCAAGGGCATTGTTCAATGACACAATATCTTTGTTCATATTTTGTTTGGAAGATCTATCCATTTTTGACAGTGGAATGTTAAAGTCCCGTAGTATAAATGTGTTGAGGTCTATATCTTTCTTGATGTCCTCCAACATTTTCCTCATATATTTGGGTTCTCATATGTTGGGTGCATATATGTTTATAATGTTTATGTCTTCTTCATGGATTCTTCTTTTGAGTATTATGAAGTGTCCTTCAGTGTCTGTTTTTATGGCTTTTATTTTGAAGTCTATTTTCTCTTATGTAAGTATTGCTACCTAAGCTTTTTTCCCTTTTCCATTTGCTTGAAATGTTTTTTTTTTTTCCCAACCCTTCACTTTCAGTCTGTGTAGGTCTATTTTTCTGAGGTGGGTCTCTTGTAGGCAATATATGTGCGGGTCATGTTTTCTCACCCATTCTGCTACCCTATGTCTTTTGATTGGAGCATTTAATCCATTAATATTTAAAGTTATTATTGATAGGTATTTATTCATTCTTACCCTTTTGTACCTGTGTTCCTCTCTCTCTCACTCTTTCTTCCTCTTCTTATACCACTCCTTTTAGCATATCTTGCTGTTGGTTTGGTGGAGGTGTAATTTTTCAAACTTCTTTTGTCTGGGATACTCCTTATTTTGCCTTCCATTTTAATTGATAGCCTGGCTGGGTAGAAGTGTCTTGGTTGCAGGCTTTTGCTTTTCATTACTTGAAATATTTATTGCCATTCTCTTCTGGCTTGCAGTGTTTCTGTTGAGAAATGAGTTTCTAGCCTTATGGAACTCCTTTGTATGTTACCTCTTGTTTCTCCCTTGCTGCTTTTAAGAGTCTTTTGTTGTCTTTGAAATTTGGCATTTTAATTATGATGTGTCTTTGAGTAGGCCTCCTTGGGTTCATCTTGATTGGGACCTTCTGTGTTTCCTGAACTTGCATGGTTTTCTCCATCTCCAAGTCAGAAAATTTTCTGTCATATTTTCGATCAGGTTTTCTACCCCTTGCTATGTTTCTTCTCCTTCTGGTATTCCTATGATTTAAATGTTGTTGCGTTTCATGTTGTCTTACGGTTCCCTTAAGCTAGCTTCATAATATTTTAGTGTTTTTTATGCAGCTTCTCTACCTGGGCATTTCTTTTTACCTTGTCTTCCACCTAACAAATTCAGTCCTATTCTTCATCTAGCCTCCTTGTAATTCCTTCTAGTGTTGTTGTTGTTGTTGTTGTTTTTAATTTCAGAAATTGTAGTCTTCATTCCTTCCTGGTTCTTGCTTATATTTTCTATTTCCTTATTAATACTGTCATAGTTCTGAGTTCCTTGTAGTTGTATGTGAGTTCTTTGAGCATCCTCATAACCATTCTTTTGAATTCTGACAAAAGAATTCAAAAGACAGTTTCATCTGACAGTTTGCTTGTCTCTGTTTCATTTAGCTCTTTTAGTGGGAGTATTCCATGCCTTCCTATTGCAGGCTCTTTCTTAATCTCCCGATTTTAGGTGAGTCTTTTTGTTTGTTTCTGTGATTCCTGATGCTCTGCTTTACTAGCTGTCTTTGTAGGGTGAAAAATCTATGGTAGTTTTATGGGACTCAGTGGTGTGGTCTCTTTGATCTCCTTGTCTGGATGCTCTAGGGTTGCCCTTTCTTCCGTTTGTGTGGGCTTTCTTGTTGTACTTGGGTTTCACCTTTTGATGGCTCCTCTCTTGGTGAGTTCTCTTCTCCAGTGTGTTTATTGTTATCCATGGCTCCCAACTTATCTTGTTTGTGATCAGGGGCTTTATAGACTATTCTCAATGGATTCCCTTCTTTGCTGAGCTTCAAAGCTTCTAAGATCTTGGCATCTGGAAATTGAAAGACAGAGGGAGGGAGCACAAGGCAGGAGCAGTACCTGGGCATGTGCCCATAGAGTGTGTTGCCTAAGGGGACTAGTAACAGAGCTCAAAAACTCCCATAACCAGATAGAGCAGAGGAGTGACTACCAGATTTCCAATATCTTGCTCTTCCTCTTCTGGCACCCTTTGATATGAATGTTGGACCTCTTGAAGTTGTCCCAGAGGCTGCTTATACTACCCTCATTTTTTATTCTTTTTTCTTCTTGTTGTTCTGATTGGTTGTTTTTTGCCTCCTTATGTTCCAAATCATTGATCTGATTCTTGGCTTCATCCAGTCTGTTGTTTCCTTGTAAATTGCTGTTTATTTCAATTAGTGAATCCTTTGTTTCTAGCTGTATCTTTTTTATGATGATGAGATCCTCACTAAATTTTTTGACCATCTTTATAAACGGTGTTTTGAACTCTGCATGTGATACATTCCTTATGTCCATTTTGTTTAGCTGTTTTTCTGGAGTTTTGATCTGTTCTTTCATTTGGGCCATAATTCTGTCTCTTTGTTTTGGCAGCCTCCGTGTTTGTTTCTGTGTATTAGGTAGAGCTTCTTTGATTCTGTGTCTTACTAGTGTGGTCTAATATAGTAGGTATCTTCTAGGGTACAGTGGCACAGCCTCCCCTTTCACCCAAGCTGGGCATTTGAGGTGGGCCCTTTGTGTGGGCTGAGTACACCTTCCTCTTGTAGTTCAACCTTGGCTCCTGTTGGCAGATCAATGGGAGGGATTTCCCCAGACCAATCAGGTGCAAGGATTGGCTGTAACCACTTACCAGCAACTTCTACCCTTAGCTGTACAGGAGCAGGGTGGCACTGGTACAAAGTGGTCTGTAGTTGTCCACTGGATGTGCTGGCCCTGGCATTTCCTAGGTGGTGCAGGGCAATATCATCCCCCACTTGTGTTTTGCCTGGGGCCACCCTACTTGAGTTATAAAACAATCTGAGATGGCTGCTACTAGTGCTGGCTTGGAGATTCCAATGAAAAGCCAAGCTGTGAAGCTAATCTGGCTGTTGCTAGTGCCCAGCCTGGAGCTCAATGAAGCCATCTGTTGTTTTTTTTAGAAGATTTAGGAAGTTGTGAAGCACAACCCAAGACTAACCATTCATTTGGAAAAGCAGCTTGGGTGGGCCCATAAGTTGGGTGGGGCGGAGCCTCTGGGGATCTTCAAGGTGGGTCAAACAGTGTTAGCCAGAAAAGGGACAATGGCCTCTGCTTGCCCCAGTGCCATACTTCACCTCTCCCAGTATACCACTGGTGCCCTTCAAGCTGCCACCCCAGCAATGGAGCTCAATGTGAATGAGTTTGATTAGGTAAGTGCATGTGGGGGCTCTTTTAAGAGGAACTGTTTGAGGCTCCAGCAGTTTCTTCCACCAACTCAATCCCTGCTGTTTTTTGCAGCCAGAAGTTGTGGAGACTTATTGTCCTGCCACTGGAACTCTGGGCTGGGGGGCCTGGTGTGGGGCTGGTCCTCCTCACTCCTGAGCTATCCCTCCCAAATTTTAATCCACCACATGATGGTGAGAGACCAGCTCATTTTGTGTCTGCACCCTTCATACCAGTCTCCATGGATGTGGTTTCTTTAATTCCATAGTTATCAGTCTTCCACTCAACTCAATTTAATTTCTGATAGCTCTGAGTGGTGGTTATTCTGTATTTTAGTTGTAATTTTGATGTGGTTGGGCAAGGAAGCAAGCCCTATCTGCCTATGCCACCATCTGGACTGGAAGCCATCAATTTTGTTGATCTTTTTAAAAAAATATTTTATTTATTTATCTTTAGAGGGGAAGGGAAGGAGAGAGGGAAAGAAATATCAATGTAAGGTTGCCTCTGCCAAGGACACACAATGTATTGTGTGTCCCCTGCTGGGAACTGGCCTGCAACCCAGGCATGTGCCCTGACTGGGAATTGAACCGTGATCATGTGGTTCGCAGGCCCATGCTCAATCGACTGAGCTACACCAGCCAGGACCTATTTCGTTGATCTATTTAAAGACCCACTTTTGGTTTCATTGATTATCCCCATTGTTTTCCTATAATCTATTATGTTTATTTCCATTCTAATCTCTATTATTTCCTTCATTCTGTTTGCTTCAGTTTCATTTGTTCTTCTTTCCCAGTAATTATATCAAGCCATAAAATAAATCACAAAATATTTAAAAAGATTGAAATAATACAAAGTATGTTCTACAACTAAAATAGCATGCAATTAGAAATCATTAATATAAGGACATTTGGGGAGTTCACAAATATGTAGGAAATAAAAAAAACACTCCACAATAACCAATGAGTCAAAGAAAATGAATACACTACATACCAAAAGTTATGGGATATAGCTAAAGTGGAATTTAGAGGAAAATTTACAGCAATAAATAGCCATATTTTTTTAAATTTAATTATTGTTCAAGTACAGTTTTCTGTCTTATATTCCCAGCCCTGCCCACCCCCCGCCCAGTGCTCCCCACCTCCCTTCCATTTCCACCTCCCTCCCATTTCCACCCCCCACCTCAGTTATTGTCCATGTGTCCTTCATACTTGTTCCTATGAATCCTTCCGCTTTTCCCCTGTGATAAAAAAAAGAAAGACACATCAAAACTACAACTGAAGTAGAGAACAACCATCATTCAGAACCATCAGAAATCAAGCTGAATGGAATTCCTATGAGTATGGAATTAAAGAAGAAACCAACTACAGAATTAAAGAATAAACCAAATTGAGACTGGTAGGAGGGCCAGAGACATGGAACAAGCTGGTCCCACATTTATGTGTGGTGAATAACAATCAGGGTAGGTATCTCATGAGAGAGGGGTCCCAGCTCCACAGTAGGCTCCTCAGCCCAGGGTTCCAGTGTCAGGAAGTTAAGTGCCCATAACTTCTGGCTGTAAAATTCAGCAGGGTTTGAGGCTGTGGAAGCCAGAAACTTCTAGAGTCTCAGGAAGTTACATTTAAAGGGCCCATGAACAGATTTACTTGGACTGACTCCCTCTGAGCTCTAGCATGGAGGCTGCAGATTGAGAGGCATCAGAGAGATACGAGGTAAAACTGAATTGTTTAGCAGCAGGGTGAGAGCTGGGTGGGCACTTTGTTCCATACAGAAGTGCTGGCAGAGGGCATTACTCCTTTTCTGAGCCCTCTCCCAAGAGAGCCACAGAGCTTTCAGGGAGGTGCCACATCTGAAATTCTGTCACCCTGGCTCACACTATTTGGCCCACCCTGGATATTCTCTGAGGTCCCACCCAAACTCCAGGCCCACCCAAGCTGTTTTTAGTGGCTTTTCCATACAAATGGCTTGTCACAACCCATGCTTCAGATTTTCCTAAGTTTTCTCAAACAAGCAGCATCTGACATCATCAAGCCCTGTATCTCTAGCTAAGTTGCCCCAGGCCCAACGCTGGCAGCAGTCAGCCTTGATTCACAGCTTGGCCTGGACTAGGCATCTCCAAGCCCAGCACAAGTAGCAGCCATCTGCAAATTGCTTTGTAGCTTATGTTATGTGACCATAGACAGAACACAGTCAGTGGCTGACCTTGAATGTGCCAACAGAAATCAAGGCTGGGTGTACACAGCTCCCAACAGGAGGGTGTACACAGCCCACATGTGGGTGAACCTTGAGTACTCAGCTTGGGTAATAGGGTAGGCTGTACCACTGGACTTTACAGGACACCTATGACATTAGACCACTCTACAAAGCCTGGAAGATGTAGCAGATCTACCTGATGCATAGAACTAAAGAGGGTTCTCAAAGATGGTGGCCAAGTAGGTGGAAATTGAGCCCACTTCCTCTTGCCCCCAACTCAGAATCTTGGCTGACCTTCCAACATATAATGTTAACAATCAATGGAGTCTTAGCTGATATGAAGTTCTGAAGCCAAGGAGTACAGAAGATGCTTCACAGTGAGGAGATTTTATAAGTTGAAGGGGAAATACCCCATGCAGCAGCAGAGAGACTAGTCATAAATCACAGCTTTTTGGATCCCTCCGCTCCCAGGGCAGGGGGCCCTGGTCCTGCACAGTGAAGCCCCAGACCCAGGATGGGAGACACTTGGGAGAATATATAAAGTCAGGGAGAACCACACACAGCAAGGAGCATGTGTATAGCTGCAATACCAAATGCCAACCTGGAGAATGCCAGAGAGTACTCTGTCTCCTAAAAATAATCAGGAGCCTCAGCTGAGTCAGACAAAGGCAGGCTACAGCCAGCTGTGACTGGGAGAGACTTTTGGCTTTTTGGAGAGTTGGTGTGCATGGAAAAACAGACCGTAATTCTGTACTGCAGTGGGTGTGCCACAGAGTGAGTTCTTAAATGGGGAGCTAAAGGGTTGCTTGGCCAGGACCCCATGCACAGCTGCCCTGCCTGCAAAGGGACAAGATTGAAAGTGCAGTTTGCTCCCCAAGATTATAGCTGGTAGGGGAGATCAGAAAGTTGCAAGCAAAGGGATTTCTGGGCCCCATCCCAGTACCACTAACAAGCCAGGGGCTATGCAAAATGGAGACTTCAGGACTGTGTCTACTGTGAGGGCAGGGGACTGGGAATTAGACAGGCAAGAGTTGAGTGCATGAGATTATTTACAGCCAGGCAGAACCCCCTTCCCCAGCAGAGTTCAAGCTTCTGGGAAGGAAAGGACATATCCAACTCCTACCTCTTGGAGGACTGCAAGCACCACATCCAATGGGGAAGTTCTGCAGAATAGGCAGGACAGACTCAAGAACAACCTGCATGGAGCATATTTGCAGGAGAAAGACAGGAAAAGAAACCCAAAGGGGCCCTGGCTGGTGTAGCTCGGTGGATTGAGCGCGGGCCTGTGAACCACATGATCACAGTTCGATTCCCAGTCAGGGCACATGCCTGGGTTGCAGGCCAGTCCTCAGCAGGGGACTCATGAGAGGCAACCATACATTGATATTTCTCTCCTTCTCTCCTTCCCTTCCTCTCTAAAGATAAATAAATAAAATCTTTAAAAAATAAAAAATAAAAACCACGCTTAATATTATAAAAAAAAGAAACCCAAAGGGGCCCATTTTGAACTTCTTTCAGAAAGACAAAATACACTGGTTCCTAGGGCCCTATTTCACTGAGGCCACCAAGGTATGCAGATCAGAAATCAGTACAGAAATGAATAATCAGGGCCCTGCCAAGCCATGGCTGTCACACACAGCTGCCATCAGCATCAAGCAGGAAAGAGCTGATGCTACATAGATTGAGCCCTCCCTTGAAATAGATAGATAGTTCATCAGAAGCTATACATTATTGGAAATAAGCTGGGACAGACCAAGATAGGTGGCGCAGGGGCAGGGGAACACACACACGATTTTCCCAGAAGACTGAACAGCACCTCTCAGGGGAGACCCAGGGGTCCTACCCTCCCAATCTCAATAGAAGCCCCCTCTAGAGACAGGTTAAAGTGGTAATGTGTGATGCTGTCTGAAGTTGGATGAATCTCCCCTGGACCTTGAGCTGATAAAAAGCCAAAGGCAGATCCAGAAGGAGAAGACAGAAGGCAAACACCAAACTCTGCTGAGATGAATTGTACCTCATTCTTCACTAATTGCATTATTTTTTCTCACACATAGATTTTTAATATTTTCTGTTCAATTGTATTCTGACTAATTCACTATTTTTGTCTTATTTTTTCTTTTTACTAAGATTTTTATTTTTCTAATTTTATTTTTATTTCAAACCTCACATGGTACCCTACCCTTGTCTTACTCCATTTTGTTGTCTTCCATTCCTTTCTTATTTTAGTTTTATTTGCAAGATTTAAATGGATTTTATTGTTACAAGGGGGGTCCTACTGAGCAGGGCCTAATAAATAGAAATATGTGGTCCCAGGATGTCACAATGAAGAAATCAAGAGGTCATGATTGCAGAAAAGGTCACTGTAACTGAAGGATGTGATCCAGGGGAGGCTAGCCAGAAATGTAGCAGACATGATGAGGGCAGGTGAGGGTGGCCAGGTCATAGGGTGAGGGACAGGACAGCCCCTTCACTTCTTGTAGCTCTCCAGGTAAGACAAGACCCAGCCAGCCAGCATGAGGATACACAGGAAGCAGAAGGTGAGCCCAGGCACAATCCAGGTTCCCAAGCTGCTCCCATGGCACCAGGAGCCACCAGGCCCAGCCTATTAGGTTCCTCAGCAGTAGCAGCATCAGCACAGACATTTCTTCTAGGAAGAATGCAAAATACTGGGATGCAAAGTCAATATTCAGAAATCGATGGCATTTTTGTACACAAAAAATGAAATATCAGAGATAAACTAGGAAGACAATCCAATTTTATTAAGCAAGAAGAAAAATAAGCCCTGGCTGGTGTAGCTCAGTGGATTGAGCGCGGGCTGTGAACCAAAGTGTCGGTGGTTCGATTCCCAGTCAGGGCACATGCCTGGGTTGCAGGCCAGGTCCCTAGTGGAGGCCACGTGAGAGGCAACCACACATTAATGTTTCTCTCCCTCTCCTTCTCCCTCCACCCCCCTCTCTAAAAATAAATAAATAATCTTAAAAATAAAATATTTTTTTTAAAAAAAGAAAAAGAAAGTGTGTAGGAATAAACCTCACCAAGAAGGTAAAAGACCTGTACTCAGAAAACTATACAACGCTGAAGAAAGAAACTGAGGAAGATACAAATAAATGGAAGCATATACTGCGTTCATGGACTGGAGGAATTAACATCATTAAAATGTCCATACTACTCAAATTACATCTCACAGATGTAGAACACATATTTCAAAAATGTATATGGAACCAAAAAAGATCCTGAATAACCTCAGTAATCAAGAAAGAAAAAAAATTAGGAGGGATAACAATACCCATTATCAAACTATACTACAAGGCTGCTATAATCAAAACAGTCTGGTAGTGGCATAAGAATACATCTATAGCCCTGGCTGGTATAGCTCAGTGGATTGAGTGCAGGCCTGCGAACCACACGATCATGGTTTGATTCCCAGTCAGGGCACATGCCTGGGTTGCAGGCCAGTTCCCAACAGTGGACTCACAAGAGGCAACCATACATTGGTACTTCTCTCCTTCTCTACTTCCCTTCTCCTCTAAAGATAAATAAATAAAATCTTTTTAAAAAAAGAATACATATATAGATCAATGGAAGAGAATAGATAACCCTGAAATAAACCCAACTCTCCAAAATTTGACAAAGAGGGCATGAGCATACAATGGAAAAAGATAAAGTCTTCAATAAATGGTGTTGGGAGAACTGGCTGGTACATGCAAAAAATTGAAACTAGACCACCAACTTACATTACACAGCAGAAAAACTCAAAATGGACAAAAGACTTAAATATAAGTTGTGACACAAAAAAATCCTAGAGAAAAACATAAGTAGGAAATTTTCAGATATCCCATGTAGCAATATGTTTGCTGATATATCCCCTGGGCAAGGGAAATAAAGGGAAAAATAGACAAATGGGACTACATTGAATGAAAAAGTTTCTGCATGGCTAAAGAAAACATCAGCCATATGAAAAAGGAATGAACTGTACGAGAGAAAATATTTTCCAATGTTACACTGGACAAGGGTTTGATCTCCAAAATATATAAAGAACTCATACAACTCAACACCAGGAAGAAAACAATGCAATTCAATAGTTGGAAAAGGATCTGAACAGACACTTCTCTAAGGAAGACATACAGATGGCCCATAGACATATGAAATGATACTCAACATTACTAGCCATCAGACAGATGCAAACTAAAATCACAAAGAAATGCTACCTTACAGTTGTCAGAAGGCCATCACTGATAAATTAGCAAACACCAGATGCTGATGTGTATTTTGAGAAAAGGGAACTCTAGTGCACTCTTGATGGGAATGCAGACTAGAGCAGTCTCTATGGAAAACAGTATGGAATTTTCTCAAAAAACTAAAAATGGAACTGCCTTTTGACCTGGCAGTTCTGCTGTTTGGAATATACCCTAAAAATCCTGGATCACAAATTCAAAAGAACTTACGCATTACTATGTTCATAGTAGCACTATTTACAATAGCCAAGTGCTGGAAACAGGCTAAGTGCCCATCACTAAATGAATGGATCAATAAACATAATACATTTACACAATGGAATACTACACAGAAGAAAGGAAGAAGGACTCTTACCTTTTGTGACAGAATGGTTGGAACTGGAAACTATTATGTTCAGTGAAATAAGCCAGTTAGTAAAAGATAAATAACATATGTACTCACCTATAAGAGGGATCTAATGAACAAAATAAATGAACAAACAAAATATTACCTCAGGCATGGGAAAATGGAACAGACTGAAAGTGACCAGAGGCGAGGAGGAGGGGGTTAATGGCAGAAGGAAAGGGAAGGGACTAGGCCAAGGACATGTATGAATGACCTATGGACATGGACAAAAGTGTGGAAATGGACTGTAAGAGTGAGGGGTGGGACAGGCAGAAGAGGGCAAAGGGGGAAAAATTGTATATCTGGAACAAAATAATAATGAAAATGATTTAAAAATAAAAGTTAAAGGAAAAGATACAAGACAAATGTGTTCACTTTTACCACTCTTTTCCAACACAGTACTGGAAGTTCTAGCCATGGCAATTAGGCAAGAAAAAGAAATAAAAGGCATCCAAATTGGAAAGGAAGAAATGAAACTATCATTATATGCAGATGACATCATAGTGTACACAGAAAATCCTATAGCCTCTACGAAGAACTACTCAACTTAATAAGTGAGTCTGGGAAAGTAGCAGGATACAAAGTCAATATTCAAATATCAATGACATTTTTGTACACCAACAATGAAATATCAGAAACAGAAACTAGGGAAAATCCTGTTTACGATAGCAAGCAAAATGAAAAATAAATTACCTAGAAATATATCTAATCAAGTAGGTAAAAGACCTGTATGCAGGAAACTACAAAACACTAAAGAAAGAAATTAAGGAAGACACAAACAAATGGAAACATATACCACGCTCATCGATTGGAATAATTAACATCATCAAAATGTCCATACTACACAAAACAATTTATAGCTTCAACACATCCCTATTAAAATAACAATGACATATTTTACAGATATAGAACAAACATTTCAAAAATTCATATGGAGCCATAAACAAAAATAGCCTCAGCAATCTTGAGAAAGAATAACAAAGTAGGGGGATCACAATATTTGATATCAATCTATATTACAAGGCTACTGTAATCAAAACAGCATGGTACTGGCATAAGAATAGGCACATGGATCAATGGAGAAAAAATAGAGAGCCCAGAAATAAACCCATTTCTCTCTGGCCAATGAATATTTGACAAGGGGGGCAGGAGCACAAAATGGAGTAAAAATAGTCTCTTCAGCAAATGGTGTTGGGAGATCAAGACAACCACATGCAAAAAAATGAAACTCAACTGCCAACTTACACCATACACAAAAATAAACTGAAGATGGATAAAAAACTTAAATATAAGTTGTGACACCATAAAAGTCCTAGAGGATAATACAGGAAATTTTAGATATTCTATGCTGCAATATTTTGCCAATAATTTATGATTTTATGTTGGGCTGCCTTCATAGCCATCCTGGGCTGCATGTGGCCTGCAGGCCATGGGTTGGACACCCCTGCCCTAAAAGCAAGGGATATAAAGGAAAGAATAAACAAATGGGACTTCATCAAAATAAAAAGCTTTTGCATGGCTAAAGGAAACATCAGCAAAATGAAAAGGGAACCAACCTTATGGAAAAATATTTGCCAACAATACCTCAGACATGGATTTGATTCCAAAATACATAAAGAACTCTCACAAGTCCACACCAGAAGATAAACAATCCAAATAAAACATGGGCAAAGGACCTAAACAGACACTTCTCCAAAGAGAACATACAGAGGGCCCAGAGACATGAAAGGATGCTCAGCATTACTAGCCATCAGAGAGATGCAAATTAAGAGCACAATGAGATACCACTCCACACTGGTCAGAATGACCATCATAAACAAATCAACAAACAAGCATTGACGAGGTTGTGGAGAAAAGGGAACCCTAATACACTGTTGGTGGAATGCAAAATGGTGTAGCCACTGTGGAAAACAGTATGGAATTTCCTAAAATAACTACAAATGGAACTGCCTTTTGCTGTGATTATACCCTAAGAATCCTGAAACACCAATTCAAAAGAACCTATGCAACCCGATGTTCATAGCAGCATTATTTACAATAGCCAAGTATTGTTAACAGCCTAAGTCCCCACCAATAAATGAGTGGATCAAAAAACTATGGTACATTTACCCAATGGAATACCATGAAGCAGAAAGGAAAAAGAAACTCGTACCCTTCACAACAGTGTGGATGGAACTGGAGAGTATTATGCTAAATGAAATAAGGCAGGCAGTGAAAGACAAATACCGTATGATCTGACTTATAAGTGCAACCTAATCAACAAAACAAGCAAGCAAAATAGAACCAGAGACATGGAAATAGAGAACAAAATGACAGTGACCACATGGGAGGAAGAGAAGGAGATAATAGGGGAAATAAAAGGAAGGGTCAAGTCAGGGAACATGTATAAATGACCCATGGACATGGACAACAGTGTGGGGATTGACTGTGGAAGCTGGGCAGGCACATGGGAAGGGCAAGGGAGAGCAATGGGAGAAAATTTAGACAACTCTAATAGAACAGCAATAAAAAATAAAAAAATTCTAAAAAAGTAAAACTTTTTTTTAAAGATTTTGTTTATTTATATATCTTTAGAGGGGAAGGAGAGAGGGAGAGAAACATCAATGTATGGTTGCCTTTTGTGCGTCCCCTGCTGGTAGTTAGCCTGCAAGGAACCGGCCTGCTACCCAGGCATGTGCCCTAGCTGGGAATCGAACCGCGATCGTCTGGTTCGCAGGCCCGCACTCAATCCACTGAGCTACGCCAGCCAGGGCCTAAAAAAGTAAAACTTTTTATTTGCAAGAATATCATAAGCATGTATGCAGAATGCCCTAAGAATCTATAAAAAGCTATTACAATTATTAATTAAATTTAGCATGGTTTCAGAATAAAAGAGCAATATGTAAAAATCAAGTATATCTCTTACATACTAGCAATAATTAGAAAATGAAAAATTTTAAATACCATATGCAATGCCAACAAAAAGCCTAAAGTAATTTGAGATAAATGTTACATGCAATACATGAAGATTATTATGTATTGCTAAGAGTAATTATGGACAAACTAAAAAAATGACAAAGTATACCATATCCACATATCAGAATACTCAATACTGTCAAAGTGGCAATTCTCAGATTGATCTATATATTCAATATAATTTCAAGCAAGACCCCAGATGGCTTTTCGTGTGAAAATTGACAAGTTGATTCTAAAATTTGTAAGGACATCCATATGATCTGTAGAAGTTAAAGCAATCTTTAAAAAGAACAATATCAGAGGAGTAACAATTCCCTGACTTGGAGCCTTCTATAAAGTTGCAGTAATCAAGACAGCATGGGTATTTGCAAAAGTACATGAGAAGAAATGTAATGTGGGTGTCTGCCTTTCTTGCTGCCCCATTTGTATATTGCATTTGATATGGCTCATAAGAACAAAATTCCAGTGGACCCTTGATATAGGGAGTTCAGCAAGACTCAAAGCAAGTGAATGGTAAGCATATTATTTCCATCAAAAGGACTGCCGACAAGTCCTGGCTGGTGTAGCTCGGTAGCCTGCGAATCAAACCATTCGCAGGCCCGCACTCAATCTCCTTCTGTCACAGCCAAAAGGAGCCTAAGGAGACTTACAACTAAAAGTAACAGGGTATTGTGAATGGCATCCAGAAAAAAAAAGGCATCGGGTGAAAACAAAAGACATTTGAATAAAATATAGACTTTAGTTAATGACACTGTATCCATATGGATTCATTAATTATAACAAATGTAAGCTGCTACTGGGTGTGGATTATATGGGGATCTTTATTATATCTTTTCACTTTCTCTGTAAATCTAAAACTGTTCTAAAAAATAAAGTCTATTAAAAAAACATGAAAAGTTGAAAGAGACCACAGGAGAAAGAAAAAGTTTATACCTGTATTTTATTAACTTTTTAAAAAACATTTTTTATATTCTCACCTAAGGATTCATTCACTGAGAGAGGGAGAGAAACATCAATGTGAGACAGAAACACCCATGTGAGGTGAGAGAGAACCATCCATGTCATAACAGCAGCTGTCCAAGCTGACAGTCTTTCCCCTGCATTCTGGCTGCCCTGCCTCCATTTTGCTCCTGCTACATGAAAAGGTCTGAGCTGCCCACCTTGGCTACACATAAGGGTGTCTAGAGCCCACTGCCCAGTTTTACAATTCCACTGTATATAATGTGCACCCACGTTTTTGGCCCAAACATACATGAAAACAAATCTTTCATTTTAATATTTTAATTCAATTATTTATTTACTTATATTCAGATACCTTTTTTTTGAACTGTAAAGGAATTTTAGCATTTATTTTTGAATACATTATGGGACCAGAAATTTTATGTAATAATTATAAAACACAAGAACATATACAAGGTACAAAAATTTGGTACAACAAACCAATTATTTTATTCCAGGATATTATTTTGTATATGGATATCATTATTGCTTTCTAGTTACACTTTTAACACATAAGCATAAATAAAAGAATTAAAAACATTGCCCTAGCTGGTGTGGCTCAGTGGATGGAGTGCTAGCCTGCAAACCAAAGGGTCGCTAGTTCAATTTCGAGTCACGGCATGTGCCTGGGTTGCAGGCCAGGTCCCCAGTAGGGGGAGTGCGAGAGGTAACCAAAGTGATGTTTCTCTCCCTTTCTTTCACCCTCCTGTCCCCTCTCTCTAAAAATAAGTAAATAAAATAAAAATTTTTAAATTGAAAACATTTATAATGATAGGGAATTAGTACTACCCATGTATAGTGTGCATTCTATTTTTCCCTCAAAAATTTGGGCAAAAAAGTGTGCGTTATGGCAAAATATGGTATTTTAGTACCTTTAATGGTACTTTTTTCCTGTTTTTTAAAAAGAAAGTATTCCACAGTAAGCAGTTCATTTATTCAATTGTGTATTTTTGGTGTTTGAATAAGAGGACTTGCATTATCATTTTACCCTGGGCCATGCAAATTATGTCACCTACCTTGCCTCTATCCCAACCTGTCACCCAGACCTCCAAATGGAGTCTCAGCCCTTTTGAGAGTATCTGAAAAGCTGAGAGTAAGGCTGTGAGTGTTTCAAAGTCCAGCAGAGAAGGGCATCATATGATTAGTTCTGTTCTCTGAGCACTTCTGGATCCTGGAAAAGGCAGCGGCACCCAAAGAATGCAGCGGTCTCAGTCAGGCCGAATGGTATTCCCAAGAGAAGCCCCTCATCATGGTAGGCAGGATGGAGTCATAGCATCCTAGAGCTAAAACAGATCTCATTCATTGTTCTACCACAGTCCCTTCCTCTACCTTTTAGGGAGAAGGAGGACATAAAAGCACAGACAGGGGTAGAAGGCTCCCAGGCCTCCAAAACCTGCCAGCAAATTAGTGACACCCCAAGTCCTGCCTAGTCCAGAGCCTGGTGCTGCCTCCTTTTCGCCCAAATTGATCATGTTTTCTCTGTCCCAGAGTGTTTCCCAGCAGACTGAATCGCTACCCTACCTTTCCTCAAAGACCCTTCCTTGTTTCTCTGGGAATGTACAGGATGTATGTGTGTAGGCCCAGGTAGGATGAGGCCAGAAGCAGAAAAGAGAAGGCTCTAGTCATTACATTTCCTACTTGACTATTTATTTCCCTTAGAGTGGTGGTGGCGGGGAGGAGAGCCTGAGAACCACAGGCTAGACAAGGCCTGCTGCAGCCCACAACAGCAAGTCTTGAGACCAAGACTTGAGACCAAGTCTTTCCTACTGCCATGGGTGGCATTAGGAAAGAATGCAGAGGAGGCAGCAGCATGAGGACCTTCTGGGCTGGTGAGGACAGAACTCAACTCCAGGCCAAATGGCCCTGCAAAGTGAAACAACCATATGTCCCTGGAGTCTGTGCTGTAGAGGGGCTCAGAGGGAGGGAGGTGCTATGGTCTTGCTGTAGAAGTGCAGCCTCACAGGGGTACAGAGATCTGGGAACCAGAAACTCTCCCTGGATTTCCTCAGATCCCTCAGAGAAAGGCCACACCCCTGGAGACTGTTGTCATGGCAGCAGCTGTCCAAGCTGACAGTCCTTCCCCAGCATCCTGGCTGACCTGCCTGCCTTCTGCTCCTGCTACATGGAAAGGCCTGTGCTGCTCCCCCTGGCTACACATAAAGGTGTCTAGAGCCCACTGCCCAGTTTTACAAAGTGGTTAAAAGTTCTCTCTCACATCATACTTCTGGGGTTTAAATCCCACCTCAGCTACTTACTATCATCTGTATTTCCATGGGAACAATTTGTAACCTCCCAGGATTCTTGGTTATCTTACCTGTAAAGTGGAGTTCCTTAGACTTCAATCCTCACTGGCAAGAGTGAGACCAGCAACACATCATCACAAGACCTTATATCAGCGGTATCAAATCAAATCCATCAGCAGGATTATCTTACAGCTCCCACCCCAATCACACACAAACAAGTAGCTGATCACATTCCTTTGTAACGAATGGTTGTCACCATGGCAGAACCACCTAACCTATTCCTTTTTCAGAGCCCTTCCTCTCAAGGGAACCCCAAATCAGCTACTGTAAGGCAGAGAGTAAGACCCAATACCAAGACACTGTCTCCCTGCACTCCTGGTTCCAATTCCTCCTGCTTCCCTTGTCTGCGCCCCCTCCCCCACCCACATTTTCCAAGTTTTCATTAAGGGTTAATTTATATTTGTTTGGGAGTTTTCAGGGACAACTGTATTCTATCAGCAACACTAGAAAGTAATTCTATCCTGAGAAGTCACACAGAAGGGAAGGGAACTGGCCTGGAAGGGAACACAATCCTGGCTGCCACACTCAACAGGGAAAATATTTTTTTTAATTTGGATTCAGAGCTCTTAGCTGAGATCTCACCTAGATCTTTCCTCAGCTTGCTGGATTTAGGATGCTAAATAGGATCCTATCCTATTTAGGATGCTATTTACTACTAATGATGTGCTTTAAATTAGTACTTTGTAGCTAATGTACTGAATGACAGAAACCTGGATTCAAAGAATGAGAGAATCTAACAAGACAACATTTAACCCAGAAAAATGGAAGCTTCTGCACTTGGGTTAAAACTAAAATGACTTATAGAAGTGCATTAACAGGAATGTATGAAACAGACCTGGCGGGGGGGGGTGGTGGTCTCAGTTGACTGCAACTTAAACTGGATTCAACTATGATATGTCATCCACAACATCAGCTATGATGCTAAAATGCATCTAAAAATGGATAATCACTGTTCTAGAACAAAGGATGGGATAAGATCACTTCATTCTACACTAGTCAGAATATTCAGTTTTTCAGAGACATTTACAAATTCAGGAGCATGTAGGATGGTGAATGACTTTAAAATATATATCATGTCAGAAAGAGGTGAAATAACTGGAGAGGTTTTTTCTAAGAACATAATTATTTAAGGATTAAATAAGATAGCATATTAAAGGTAGTTAGTGTAATGCCCAGCATAAGTGCTCAATTAATATTAATAAGAAAGGAGTGTTTTTTATATGCTAGGTACTGTTCCAGGCCCTTTACATATACTGGCCCATTTATTACTCTTACCAATCCTATGAGGTAGGTGTTATTATGCCTCCAACTTTGTAGATGAGGAAGGTGAGTCACAGAAATGTCAAGTAGATTGTCTCACAGATGGAAAGGTAAAAAAGCACCAGAACATTAACTCTGGTGGTGTCAGACTATTGGGAGTAAAAGGCACTTTTGTGTTTTATATTTGTTTTGTACCACTCCAGTCTGGAAGGCAGAACCAGGATCAACGTGTGTAAATTACTGGAAGATTTCAGCTCAGTGACAACAAAAAACCATGTCTGAATTTTCAATAGGGTATCTTTTAAAGTAGTGAGTTCTCCATCACAAAATGTAAGAAAAAAAGGATAGAAATGAAAAAAATGCGTGAAATGGGGCTCCTTTTAGAAAGAAATCATACAAATGATGAAGGCAAGCCTTGGTTAAAAAAATAAAGACGGTATAGTGAAACTTGGTTTTGAAAAGTAACAGTTATGGCTCTGACTGGTATGGCTCAGTGGGATGGATGCTGTCCCAGAAACTGAAAGATTACTGGTTCAATTCCCAGTCAGGGCACATGTCTAGGTTGATGGCCAGGTTCCCCTGTTTGGGGCGCATGAGAGCAACTGATGGATGTTTTTCTGTCACATCAATGTTTCTCTCCCTCTCTTTCCCTTTCCTTCCATTCTCTCTGAAAATAAATAAATAAAATCTTTTTTTTTAAAAGAAAAGTAACAGTAATGGATAAGATATAAAGGTTAATATCTTTCTATCTCAGCACAGAGTAAATTAGATGTTGGATAAAAAGTGACAAAATGGAAAATTTCACATATGAATTTGTTTGGAAACTTACTAGATGGTCAACCCAGGTTTAAGAAAAGCAATCCCAAGATCCTTACAAATCTGATTGCCACCTACCCTGAAAGTGTAAAATACAGAGAGGAGAGGTATAATCTGCTCTCTGGAGGAAAGGAATCTGCATGAGAAAGTAGTATCCAGGCTGATGTGAGTAGATGGGATGCAGGAATGAAAGTGAAGATCATAAAACACCATTAGATCCAAAAATACTACTAGTGACAATTGAGTGTGTTAGCATGATTTTAATCCCACTACTCCATGTATGGTCAACAGAATTACTCCATAGTTTACTATGAATAGCTTATGTGCTGAATCTATCTTTTTGTGTCAAGCAGTCGCAAGGCCCAAGTACTTGCTGACTTAATGGATATAAACTTTCTCAAGCAGCAACACCGAGATGACTGATTAAAGATATGAGTCACAGCAAAATCTCTTGCTTCTAGTATGAAAAATGACTGAACAGAAAATATATATATATACATACATACATACATACATACATAGTATATACATACATAGTATATATGTAGTATATGTGTATGTGTGTGCATTATATATATACTACTATATAGTACATATATACATGCATACACATAGTAAACACTATAATCTCAACCAAAAATGCTCCCATTTCAGATAGTAAATAAGTTTCCAGACTATCTGTCCTTGGACAAAGGTGAAGTTTGAAATTTACGACATTCAAAGTATTCAGTTGTTTTGGAGTTACATACTTTATAAAATTCTTTCTAGAGTTCTAGAACTGAATGATTACCAATTTCGACTGGAGCTTCTATTTGCGATATACGTCTGGTGGCTCACAAAAAAATAAAATTCTTAAGTCATGGAAAAGTGAAAGCGTATCTCCCATGAAAGTGACAAGAGATGCAAGCAATGTTTACAGAGCCTAAATGCACAAAAATGAAAAAAAAATGGGAGAGGAAGCACATGATATTGAATTATTAAGGAGAAATAGTTAAATTTCAATGCAGGAACTGGACTGTAGGGGAAATAATGGGCCTTGGCGTCTGATGATGGAAGAATGATGGAAGAGGAGTTACCAGGGAAAGCTGCTGAGAGAAATAGGTAATAACCCCTAAAACTGGGTGCTAAATGTCTCTGGTAATCAGGAAAAGGCAAATATAAACAAAGAGAGGTGAGTGACGATATTTGGTGCATTGTGGATCAGGAAATACCGGAGGATTGCTACAGCACGGCTGAGGGTCAAAGCGGTAACTAGGGATCTGAGCTCGGCAGTGACGCGCGTCACTCACGTGACCAGGAGCCTATGTCTGCCCAAGTCCCTCTCGTCCTGGTCCTTTTTGCCAGTCAAGACACCGTCTGCCCTTTGGTCGAGGGGAAAAGCAGAAGGAAGTAAGTCCCCTCGGTCCTCTGAAATCGGTGTGTGTGTTGGTGGTTCCCAGTGACTCCCGGAATCGGGATGGCAGAGAGCCCAGGCCTTTCCCCATGCCAGTTTAGGCCTTTCCCTATGCCAGCCCCGCGACCGCACTTCGGTACAGAAAATGGTAGTTTCGGGGCTGGGGTGGGAAGGTGAGTGGGCGAATCCTAGGAAGGAGCAACAGACACTTAGGATTAGTTTCTAAGTAATCTTTTCGCTTTCACGTCCTGCCTCACAGCACGGCAGTGAGGGAGGGGGTGGGGGACACGAAGGACAAAGCTTGAGATGGGGAAAGACAAGGTGGGGGGGGAGGCCTGAAGAGGGAACGAGAGTCAGCGCAGAGGCAGTGGCTGGTGGCCAGAAAAAGGGCTTGAGTGTCATTCAGTCCTTTCTCCCACCCCGCTTGCTGCCCCCTACCCTGTCTGGAGTTTGTCTGCAGGCCTGCAGGTTACAGCGGGGCACCTCGAGGAGGGAGCACCTGTGAGCAAACGACTGAGAGAAATCCGGGTCCGGGAAGGGGTGGGCTGGGGACCGGGACGGCGTGCGCAGAAGGACACCGAAGGGAGCGGAATCGGAGGCGCCACCGCTCCGCCCCTGCCGGAGAGGCCCCCGGGCAAGGCCTGCTGGGAAAATGGTGGGCTTTAGGGAGGGAGGGTGCGACTGGGGCGGGGTCCCGGGGGACAGGGCCTCTGGGCCAGTGCAGGTGGGAGGATCTGGACCCGGAATCAGAAAAAAGCAGATTTTAGACCGCAAGGCTGGGGTTTTGGTCCAGGCATCAAATATGCTGACTCAGTTCTGTTTTTCTTGTCTCTTCTGAATAATTGTGCTTAGGAAGACCACTCACAACATGGACAAATCCTGCCAAGCAGATGAAGAACAGCCACAGAGCGTCCACAAGTCCGAGGGGGAGCAGCCTCAGGCACAGCACTCGCCCGAAGAGCAGTGTCCAGAGGAGCCGTCTTCAGAAGAGCAATCCTCCGAGGAGGAGTTCTTTCCCGAGGAGCTCTTTCCCGAGCTCCTTCCCGAGATGCTGGTGTCGGAGGAGCACCCTCCTGAGGAGCGCCTTTCAAGTCAGGACCTGTTCCAGGCACACCCTCCCATGGAGCAGCCTCCTTGTGGAGTGGGAAAACACAAGCTGGAAGAAGGAAGCTTTAAGGAAAGGCTGGCTCGCTCTCGCCCACAATTTAAAGGGGACATACATGGCAGAAATTTGAGCAATGAGGAGATGATAAAGGTAGCAGAGGAGATGGAAGAGATGAAAAGAGTCCGAAACAAGTTGATGATCATGCACTGGAAGGCAAGACGGAACCGTCCTTATCCTATTTGATGTGTCTGGCCTTCAATGCTGGTTTGCCTGATTTCAGTATTGCCACCTGACCTTTGCGTTTTCTCAAATCCCTCTCGCCATCTTTTTAATTTTAACTTTTTGGGTGGTTTTACTTAAGGTCTTTCTCTTGTAAGTGACGTGAAATTGGACTTCCTCCCCCACTCTCCCAATATGCAAGTCTCCCTCTTTCAATCACAGTGTCTCACTCATTTGCATGGAAAGATGGACGTTATCTATTTCAAAGTGAAAAAAGCAATTTTTGAAAAGTATATGTAGTATCCCATTTTGTAAAAAAATGTATATTTATATATTAATATGCAAAATACCCTGAAGGTATGTACTGCAAATGCTTAAAGCAGTGGCTATCTGTGTGGTAAAGTAATAGGTGATTCTGGTTTTTCGCTTTTGCTTGTTGGAACTTCTCATTTTTTTTCAGGAGGAACATGTTTTATTTGTGTTGCAAAAAGCACGCCCCACTATAATGGGGAAAATGTAAAGAAATTTAAACACTGTCTATCAGTTTATAAAGACAATGTAGCACTTAATAAATACTTGTCAGAACTTTAAAAAAGTAAATCCCATGTTTCTTCAGAATTTCTTAGGCAGAAATATATATTTGTTTAAGGATTAATAATTTCCCATTTAAATAGGAATAATACTTGACTTACAAGGCTGCTGTGGAACCAAATGAGGTAAAGATGCAATGAGCTGTTTTACCCCCACCTGCAACATGCAGGACCCCAAACCCTAGAGAGTCCCTTCAAATTCAGTGGCTGAGAACCAAAGGAGTGCTCACTTGCAATCAGAAACAATTCCTTTGAGACTCCAGGTGAGAGCCACATTCTAGTCCTATCCTACTCTTCCCTTGGATACTGCCATGTCTGCTGGGTACAGCTACCTCTTCTCCTGGTCCTGCTCCTTCCATGGTGCCCATCAGAGGGCACTCTAGGTGCAAAGCCTCACTGATTGCTCTAGAGTCCATGCTGGGCCAAAGCTGAAATGTATTCCTATAAATATTCAGTGAATGCCCTTTATATTAACAAGTATAATAATAATTATATTCATCCAGGTGGATACCATCCCAGGGCTACTTAAACCTCAATGTATTAAATAATTATTTTTTAAAGGTTTTATTTATTTATCTTTAGAGGAGAAGGGAAGGAGAGAGGGAGAGAAATATCAATGTATGGTTGCCTCTTGTGCATCCCCTTCTGGGAACTGGCCCACAACCCAGGCATGTGTCCTGACTGAGAATCAAACCTCGATCCTTTGGTTCGCAGGCTCGCACTCAATCCACTAAGCTACACCAGCCAGGGCTGTATTAAATAATTGTTAATAAAATAGTACTTCCTTTTTCTTTCTGAAAGCCTCCCTTTTCTCCTCTGGACTCAAACATGAGTTCATTGGGACCTGGGCTAGAAGGCAAATTTGTGAGCCAGACACAATGCTGTATACTTGGAAATGGAATCTCCTTCCCAAACAATCTCCAAGGATTTTGGTTTTCAGTGCCTAACATTTGCTTTAGGGTGAGTTCTCTTCTGTCAGGCTTGCCTTATCAATTCAGCTGACTTACTCAACTTGTCTGCACTAAAGAGGAAGATAGCACTCAAGCTAAGACTTTTCCCTTTTCACACCCTACCCACATCAACAAAAACACTTTGAAAGTCATTAAAGTAGTATATATATGCATATACATATATATGTGCGTATGTATCAGACATGATTTCTCTGTTAAACTACCTTTATAAAACCTATGGTTTTGTTCTATTGATCCCATTAATTCTATTTTATTTATTTATTTTTAAATATTTTATTTTTACAGAAAGGAAAAGGGAGGGAGAAAGACAGGGAGAGAAACATCAGTCTGTTGCCTCTCGCACATGTCCAGTCTGAGGACCAGGCCCACAACCCATGCATGTGCCCTGACCAGGAATGGAACCAGCAGCCCTTCACTTTGTGGGACTATACTCAATCAACTGAGCCAAGTTGGTCAGGGCAGTCCAGTTAATTCTAGAAACACAAGTGGTGGTTAACAATTTTTTTAAAGTATGACTTGGTCATCAACCATAATTCTGTTTACTTGACTATGTAAGCTTCACTGACTGTGTTAACTTCTCTAGGAGGTATGATTTGCAATTTCAAAGGGATTACAGTGGGAGGAGGAATTGAGTCCTCATGTTTAAATTAAAATTGGTTACATAGTTTTATTTTAAATTGTATTTTATTGATTATGCTGTTATGGTTGTCTCAATTTTTCCCCTTATGCCCACCTCCACTGAGCAACCCCCAATTCCTTCAGAAAATCCCTACCCTTTTGTTTATGTCTGTGAGCCATTCGTATAAGTTCACTGGCCACTCCATTTCCTCTACTGTCCTTTATATCTCTGTGGCTATTCTTTAACTACCAATTTGTACTTCTTAATGCCCTCACCTCTTAACCCATTCTCCTAAACCACCTTCCCATCTGGCAACCATCAAAACACTCTCCGTATCCATGATTCTCTCTCTCTTCCTCATGTTTGCTTAGTTTTTTTAAAAATTCAACTGTTGACATGTATGTCTTTATTACCATTTCATTGTTCATAGTGTTGATGTTTTTTTCTTAAACAAGTTCCTTTAACATTTCACATAATAATGGTTTGGTGATGATGAACTCCTTTAGTTTTATCTTCTGGGAAGTGCTTTACCTGTCCTTCAATTCTAAATGATAGCTCTCTTGGATAGAACAGTCTTGGCTATAGGTCTCAGCTTATTCCCCTCCACCCAGCAGCCCCCCTCCTGCCAGCATTCCCCACCTTAGTTCATGTCCATGGGTCACACATATAAGTTCTTTGGGTTCTCCATTTCCTATACTATTCTTACCCTCCCTATCTATTTTGTACCTGCCATTTATACTTATTCCCTGTACCTTTCACCCCAAACTCCTACACCCCTCTCCCTGCTGATAACCCTCCATGTGATCTCCATTTCTGTGATTCTGTTCCTGTTCTAATTGTTTGATTAGTTAGTATTTTTTGTTCGTTTGTTTTTTAGGTTCAGTTGTTGATAATTGTGAATTTGTTGTCATTTTACTGCTCATAGATTTGGTCTTCTTCTTTTTCTTAGATAAGTCCCTTTAACATTTCACATAATAAGGGCTTGGTGATGATGAACTCCTTTAACTTGACCTTATCTGGGAAGCACTTTATCTGCCCTTCCATTCTAAATGATAGCTTTTCTGGACAGAGTAATCTTGGGTATAAGTCCTTGCCTTTCATGACTGTGAATACTTCTTTCCAGCCCCTTCTTGCCTATAAGTTTTCATTTGAGAAATCAGCTGATAGTCTTATGGGAACTCCTTTGTAAATAACTGTCTCCTTTTCTCTTTTTTATTAATATTTTATTTACTTATTCTTAGAGAGAGGGGAAGGGAAGGAGAAAGAGTGGGAGAGAAACATCAATGTGTGGTTGCCTCTCATGTGTCCCCTACTAGGGGACCTGGCCTGCAACCCAGGCATGTGCCCTGACTGGGAATCAAACCTGCAACCCTTTGCTTCACAGGCCTGTGCTCAATCCACTGAGCTACACCAGCCAGGTCTCTTGTTGCTTTAAAGATTCTTTCCTTTAATCTTGGGTAAAGTAATTATGATGTGCCTTGGTGTGTGCTTCCTTGGGTCCAACTTCTTTGGGACTCTCTGAGATTCTTGGACCTCCTGGAAGTCTATTTCTTTTGCCAGACTAGGGAAGTTCTCCATTATGTTTTCAAATAACTTTTCACTGTTTTGCTCTTCCTCTTCTACTTCTGGCACCCCTATGATGCAGATGTTGGTATACTTGAAGTTGTTCCAGAGGCTGCCTACACTATCCTTGTTTTACTGGATTCTTTTTTCTTTCTGTTTTTCCAATGGTTTGTTTTTTGCTTCCTTCCTTTTTTAAAGTATATTTTATTAATTATGCTATTACGATTTTCCCAATTTCTCCCCCTTTATCTCCCCTCCACCCTGCACCCCCCACTCTCCAGTATTCCCCACCTTAGTTCATGTCCATGGGTTGTACATATAAGTTCTTTGAGTTCTCTGTTTCCTATACAATTTTCTACCTCTCCCTATTTGATGCCTATCAATTATTCTTCTTCCCTGTACCTTTCCCCCTATTCCTCCTTCCTTCCCCATCTCCACTGAAATCTCTCCATGTGATGTGCATTTCTCTGATTCTATTCCTGTTCTAGTTATTTGCTTAGTTTTTGTTTTGTTTTTCTTTTCTTTTAGGTTTATTTGTTTATAGTTGTGAATTTGTTGTCATTTTACTGTTCATATGTTTAAGTTTATTTTTCTTAGATAAGTCCCTCTAATGTTTCATAAAATAAGGGCTTGGTGCTGATGAACTCCTTTAACTTGACCTTATATGAGAAGCACTTTATCTTCCCCACCCCCACCCCCATTCTAAATAATAGCTTTGCTGGATAGAGTCATCTTGGATGTAGGTCCTTGCCTTTCATGACTTCAAATACTTCTTTCCAGCCTCTTCTTGACTGCAAGGTTTCTTTCGAGAAATCAGCTGATAATCTTATGGGCTTTTCTATGTAGGTAACACTTTCCTTTTCTTTTGCTGCTTTTAGGATTCTTTATCTTTAATCTTGGGCAACTTGATGATGTGCCTTGGTGTGTTCCTTTTTGGGTCCAACTTCTTTGGGACTCTGTGCTTCCTGGACTTCCTGGAACTCTATTTCCTTCACCAGACTGGGGAAGATTTCCTTCATTATTTGTTCAAATAAGTTTTCAATTTCTTGCTGTTGTTCTTCTCCTCCTGGCACCCCTATAATTGGATATTGGAATATTTCAGGTTGTCCTGGAGAATCCTCAGCCTCTTTTCATTTTTTTTGGACTCTTGGTTCTTCATTCTGTTATGGTTGGATGTTTATTTCTTCCTTTTGTTCCAAATCATTGTTTTGAGTCTTGGTTTCCTTTCTGTCACTGTTGGTTCCCTGAATATTTTGCTTTATTTCATTTTGGGTATCTTTCATTTATTTTTTTATTTCATTTTTTGACCAGGCTCGATCAATTCTGTGAGCATTTCAATTACCAGGGCTTTAAATTCTCCCTTAGATAAGTTGGCTATCTCCTCATTGCTTATCTCTCTTTCTGTAGCTTTGCTCTGTTCTTTTTTGGGGGGGACATATTTCTTTGTCTTGGCACACCAGTCTGATTGTTTTGTTTGATTGTTCTTTTAATTCCTTGGTTGCTGGAGCTCCTTGCAGTTTGAGCTTGCAGTCAGAGCTCCTGGAACTTCTGGTTGTTTATTGATTTTATATTGGTTGTTATCCTCCTTTTGGTTGTATGAGGAAGTGAAGGGTTTCTACCTATACCTCCATCTTGTCCAGATATTTTTTGCTTCCTTGTGTTCCATATCATCACTTTGATTCATGGCTTCATCATTCTACCATTGATTCCCTGTAAATTGTTCTTAATTTCCATTAGTACATCCTTCGTTTCTGCCTGGGTCTTTTTTATGCTGTTGAGGTACTTACTAAGTTCCTTTTGCATCCTTATAACCAATGTTTTAAATCATGCATTTGATCAATTGCTCATCTTCATTTTGTTTAGTTCTTTTCTTAAAGTTTTGATCTGTTCTTTAATTTGGACCATGTTTCTTTATCTCATTATTGCACTCTCCCTGTATTTGCTTCTATGTATTGGGTAGAGCTGCTTTGACTCTGTGTCTTGGTAGTATTGCCTAATGTAGTAGCTGTCCTGTAAGGTCCAGTGGCACAGCCTAAGTTGGGTAGTAAATGTGGGCCCTCTGTGTGGGCTGAATACAACCTACTCTTGTAGTTAAGCCTCAATTGCTGTTGTCAGGTCATTTGGAGGGATTTAGCCAGGCCAGTCAGCTGCAAGGACTGACTTACCACTGCCCACCAACCTCCTCCCTCTATGGAGGATCAGCTGTGCAGGAGTAGGGTAGTGGTGTTCTGATGAGGTCTGTAGCTGTCCATGGGTACACAAGCTCTTGGGTTTCCTGGGTGATGCAGGCCAAGGCCATCTACCACCTGTGTTCTTGCTGGGGCCACCCAGCATGAACTGCAAAGCAATGTGCAAATGGGTGCTTTCTGTGCTGCACTTGGAGGTTCCCAGGTGAAGCCAAATTGTGTTCCTAAGCTGGTTGCTTCTAGTGCTGGGCCTGGGGACACTTAGCCTGTGGTGTGGGGGCTGGGGGTTCACTGAAGCTGTTTGTTGCTTGTTTGAGAGGATTGAGGAAGATATGAAGCCTGAGCTGAGACGAGCCATTCATATGTAAAAGCCAGTGCTAACCCCTTGGGTGGGCTGTAAGTTGGGTGGGGCAGAGCCTCAGGGATTCCTCATGGTGGGGGCAAAAATTGTTAGCTGGGTTGATGGAGTGTCAGATATGGCCCCTGCCTGCCAGCTCTGTGGTTCTGTGGAGGGATGGCTCAGAAAAGGGACAATGGCCTCTGCCCGCCTTTTTGTCTGGGAGAAAGCTGTCCCCTACCTCTCACCCTAATGCCAGACACTTCAGTTCTTCCCTGTATGCCCCTGATGCCCGCAAGCTACTATTCTGGTGCTGGAGGTCAACGGGAGTGAGTCTGAATAAGTTCTTGTGCTGGCCCTTTAAGAAGCAAGGCTTGGGACGCCAGTAGTTTCTTTCACCAATTCAATCCCTCCTGGTTTTTACAGCCAGAAATTATGGGAGCTTATCTTCCTGGCACTAGAACCCTCGGCTGGGGGGCCTGGGACCCCTTGTCTCCAAGATATGCCTCCCAAATTTTTCTCCACCACACATGGGTGTGGGAACAGCTCATTTTATGTTTCTGCATCTCTGCATCTCCTACCAGTCTGGATGGATGTCATCTTATTAGTTCCATAGTTGTTGGACTTCCATTCAACTCGATTTCTGATATTTCTGAATGATGGTTGTTCAATAGTTTAGTTGTAATTTTGATGTGGTGGTGCAAGGATGGGAGCTCTATTTATCTACACCTCCAACTGACCAGAAAGCCCCAACATTGGTTACATATTTTATATATTAAGATCCTCTTATTAAAAGTGCAGGGACCTGCTCTGGCTGGTGTGGCTAAGCGCTGGCTTGTGAATCAAAGGGTCACTGGTTTCAATCCCAGTCTAGAGCACATGCCTAGGTTGCAGGCCTCATGTGAGAGGCAACCACACATTGATATTTCTCTCCATCTCGTTCTCCCTCCCTTCCCCTCTAAAAATAAATAAATAAAATCTTGTTTTGAAAAAAGTGCAGAGACTTCGGCTCTAACACATTCCCATTAAGTCTGCTTTTCTGCAAATTAGTACATATGTCACAGAGCCAGTGCTGTATACAATATACTCCTGATTTTAGTAAGAATACACTATGGCAGAAATAGAAGATGACTGTATCAAATTAAAAGGGTGAAATTATTGTGCAAGTATATTTTTAGATAAGAATCAAAAAACCTCACCAATTTTAGTACCTAAAATTTAGATTTCTTGCAGCAAAACAAGACCATACACAGAATAAAAAGCTAAGAGAGATGACAAAATAGCAAGATGTATTTTCCATGACAGACATTGTGTAATGCCTTGTTTTGCTTCCTTCCAATGTGAGTAAAATGCATTTTAAATTCAAAGCTCTTTGGTAATCCACCCACAAATTGGTAAGCCAGCCTTATGTCCTTGAGTTTGTTGGGGTTTTTTTTTTCACTGTGTGATGTCATTTGAGGGGACTGTTTTCTCCAGAGCAGTTTCTAAGGTTATGGCAGGTAGGACTGGATTCTGGCAGAAGCAAGATGAAGGTCCATGGGCTCACTGTGGCAGTTTTATAGGATGAGTTCATCTAGCTGGCACTCAGGCAGGATGTGGAAAAGTTCAACAAGCCACACTTGTCTCTACATTGTCTGACTTTGGTTTCTTTGCTCTTGCCTGCAGCAGGCACCGGACCCTCCTAGGCTGATGGTGGGCTGTCCTGAACATATTTACCTGGAAAACGATGACTGTCCCCATCTGAATTCAGAGCACTTTGCCTCCCTCTACTTTACTATTTCTTTTGGGGGGGAATGTTTTGTAGGGGAGGACATACATCCCCAAGGATTTCTAACTGGGAACATTGGTTGGGATCATCTTTGAGCAAGATGTCTGATTGGGCCTGACCAGGTAACATGGAGCTGAAGCAGAAGGGGCTGGCCCTTCCCTCAGAGTCCAGTGAAGAAGCCCCCTGCACCAAATAGGGATGACTTCAAAAAAGACCACACATTGCTCTCCTACCCACGCTGCTCAGACTCCCAAAATGGCCTTGGATGTGCTCTGGCCTGTGCTCTTGCGGAGGTTGTGCAGTGACTTTAGCTTTGTGTGTCCCTGGTGCAGTGCTTGTGATGTCTGCATCAGCCCAGGCCCAGAAAGCACAGGAGACTATAGGTAAAGGGAGCTTACAAAATCATGTGGACCTTCAACTCAGGAGAAAAGGGTGTCACTACCTGTATGAATACCCCATATGCACTGCAAGTCCAGCCCATGACTTGGGGTCCGGAGCCATAAAGCTGTGAACTGGTATGAAGATGCTTTTGAAGGTACTGGTGGTGGAGGGTCAACAGCATCCAGAGCCTGGTTCTTGGATCCCTCACTACCTCCCTGTCCAGAGAGAAGGCTGGCATCTCCAACACATGTCCAAGAGGCAGCTTGCCTGGCCAACTCCAGAGCTGACAGCATTGAGAGTCCTGGACCCTGGAGAGACAGCCCTGTGCAAACCAGGATGCCATGGCTCTAAGGAGACAGTACTGGAGAATGGGAGCCCTAGTGGTGAGGCAGCAGAGAGGGATCAGGTTTAGGGTCCTTGCAAAATACCCAGAAATTCTTCTCTCCCAGTTCAGAAACACTAATCAAAACTCAATTACTTTTACAAATGAGGAATAAGATTATACAAATAAATGAGAGACCAGCCCTGTGCTCTAACACAGATTTGTCGGAATAAAATTCTTTTTCCCTACTCTACCACACTGCCTCCAATTTTTTATTGTAGCTCTCCAGGGCTTAGGCAATAATTAATTTAGACTTGCTAAATATTAGCTCAACTAACTGTTACCTTCATAATGAATTAGTGAATTAGGAAAAAAGGAAGAGGAAGAAAGAAATGACAAAAGATTCCTTTAGTTTTTTTTTTAATCCTCACCTGAGGACTTTTTTTCATTACTTTTATTTTTTTAATTCCATTTTTATATATTACCATTTATTCCCCCCCATACTCTCTTCCACCTCTACATATCCTTGTCCCCCCTGCCATCACTACCCAGAGTTGTCAGCCTGGTCTCTACGCTCTTTCGCTGCTTTTAAAAAGGGAGGGAGAGAAAAACATCAATGCAAGAGAGAAGCATCCATTGGTTGCCTCCTGTACACAACTGTAGGTGCCCAGACTGGGATTGCATGTGCTGCCTAGGTGTGTGCCCTAACCAGGAATTGAACCTGCAACCTTTCAGTTATGAGACTATTCTCCAATTAACTGTACCAAATGGGCCAGGGCAAAAGCTCTTCAGTTCTTAATGGTATCTTTGGAGACCTTAAGATTGTGTGTACCCCAGGTTGAGAACCACAGATCTTAAGAATGTATTTTGCACCTTTTCCTTTTGGGAAGAGAGAATGATCATGTTTGAACATTTATTCTGTGCCAGAAATTTGTCTTAGGCAAGACAGGCCTTATATTTAATGTCTACCTTCTTTACTTTTTGGATGTTTTATGGGGTCATGAGAGTTATTTCATAATATGCTTCTGTACCAATCCACATACATTCCCCTGAACAGAAAATGGGCATATGCTGATAATGATATTAATGAAAATAACAATTATAGCAGCTATTTATTATGGACCCACAATGTCAGCTGGGTGCTGAACCTCATGGGTTTTTATAAGGCAAGCCATTTAGGCATCTAGATAGTTAGACGAAAGTACATCACTTGTGTAGTTTGAAAATTGAGAACCTTGTTAAAACAACAGAGATTGGGTAATAGTTTGGGCACGCTTATTATAATTGCCTTATTTTATCAATGGCTAGCCTGATTTAGGTCCCAATAAAGTACTTTAGACCTCTCTTAAAGAATGTTCCTATTGTATGTTTTTTTTTTAAAGGAAACCATCAAGAAAAAAATCAGTTAAAATAAAAAGAAACCACCTATGAACTGGAAAATACTGAATCATCAGTCACTGAGATGCTAACATGTGTATTGTATTCTTACATTTTTCTCTCCCATTTCCTGCAGAGATCCAGGAGAGGGAGGTGTGTGTCAGGACTGGGAAGGAGAAGTTGATGGAAGTGAGTGTCTTTTATATTTTGAAAAGGATTATATTCCTTGATGATATCAAGGCAGATATCCCTGGATGGGAATGGAGGGCATTAAGAGAAGAGAGGTCAGGGTTTGTGGGTCCTTACAGCAGACAGATGAGTATATCTCCATGTCAGGACCCAAGAGAGACTGTGGTGGGCTAAGGGAAGCTGGGCACCTAGTCTTCAAAGAGTCCCCTAACCAGAGGATTGGACAGAGGCAGCAGGGACAAGGGAACTGCAGATACTGTAAATAAGCATCTCATCCCTAGTCAGTGTGCACAAACATCTGATGACAATAGGGAGTTCCTCAGGATTTGGTGCTAGATAACACCATAGGTTGTTTGTATAGCTAATGCAGATGGGGATCCCCCATAGTAACTTAAACAAATATCCCACTAGCATGCTATGGTTGGATCTCAGGGTCGTATTAACATTCAGTTAAAGACAAGTTTAAAACATGATATTTCTAACACCCATCTGTTTGCTAGGAGGCTACTGAGTTTCAATAACAACGGAAACACAACGTGAGTGTCACAACCTTTTTTACAAGTGTCCTAGGTCCCACAGAGAACATAATTCTAAGAATACATGGCAAACTATGAAGTATGGTTATTTCAGGAATGTGTGTACTAAAAGTCTCTCATTTCCCCCCCTGATCTACTTTTCCTCTGGGCTGTGTCTATATAGACTACATCAAAGACTTCCTTGCCCTCTGGCTTCCAGTTTGGCCAAAGGGCCAGCAGCAGATAAAAATGAGGGAAGAGTGAAGTCAGGTATTTATCCTCTCCACATCCATCCTGGGTTCTCTCTTTCTCTTTAAGGTCTCTGTGAGCTGACTACATCCTTAAGGCCTCAAAAGAAACCATACCTGCTGACACTTTGATCTCAGACTTCTAGAGTTCAGAACTATGAGAACATAAATTTCTGTGTTTAAGCCACCCAGTCTAGGGTACTTGAATAAGGCATCTCTAGAAGACTAATGTACACCATGACTCTACTCCTCTGCTGACATCTTGGGGAAAAATTCATTATTAAGCCCCTCATATCATCCATTTTGAGTCCCATTTATTTCCTGCTGGGACCCTGAACTGATCCAGTTGTATTACATGTGATTCTTATTTCCATATTTGTTATTATATTTTCCAATTTTTTTTGCAGTAACCATGCTGCAGAAAATACTTGCATGAAAGAGGGGTGGAGAAATGGGCAAAAAAGATGATAGGCATTGATTAAGTACAAACTGCTAATTACAAAATAAGTCACATGGATATAACATACAGGGAATATTCATTATTGTAATAAATGTACAATGAGAGATGATTACTAAACTTATTATGGTGATCACTTTTATACGGTATATAAATGGCTAATTACTAGTTGTACACTTGAAATATTGCATGTCAACTATAATTGAAAAATTAAGAAATATAAAACATGGTTATGAAACAAAAGTTGGTTTGACTGAGAAATTTCCATATGAGATAGATTTATAAGTACAGGCATCCAACACCATCCCTCTCCTCCACAGATCCCCTACTCTAGAATTGCAAGTGCTATGTCCAAGGGATTATAAAAACAAGGAACAGGACATTAATGCTGAAACTAGGGAAAGCTACTCTCCTTGGCCCAAAATCTACAAGTATTTTTAAAAGATTTTTGTATTGATTTCAGAGTAACAAACATTGATTTACTCTTCCACTTACATATTCATTGGTTGATTTTTGTTTGTGCCCTGACTGGGGATTGAACCTGAAACTCTGCTGTACTGGGACAATGCTCTAACCAACTGAGCTACCCGGCTAGGGCCTACAAGTATTTCTGATGGCTGTAATACTGAAGGGGGCTGCACATGCTTCCTCCAGTGGGAAAGAGCAAAACAAAAGTGTAAGGTAATGTTATATGCACTAAATATCCCATTATACCAGCTCAACTCATAAGGGACAGGCAGAAGAGAACAAAGATGGCTCTTCTAGGCAGCACTAGAAAGCAATCCCCACAGTGACCAGCCACACTAAGAGGAGAGAGGGGGCAACTGGCCTGACAGGGCACACTCCTGGCTGCCACACCCAACAGAAAAAGGAATTTACCACTAGTCAGAACACCTCTTTGATACCACACCTAGGTCTTTCCTGAGCCTGCTGACTTGTCAGCCTCAGTAGCATTAACGACACACTGCAAATTACTTGCTTTGAAATTTAGAAACAGATTTTATTAAGATCTGAAATACAGTTCCTAAAATATCGACTTCTCCAGAAAACCGTGGCTACACAATAATGCATTGCCTCTATCATGTTAGAACGTGCATTAGACTCAAATACAAAAACCATGAGACAAACCACCATCCTTCAACAATTAGAGCAAAGATAGAATGCCTAAGGAACAACATAGATGGACTTGCAGAGGATGGGCTGTTTTACTTCAAGCACCATTTAAAAAAAAAAGAGCACAAATGCATGGGTTTTCAGGTATATACATTAAGTTGAACCTTTGGCACTAGGAATCAGGGCATTTTATCACATAGCATTAACACGTAATTAGAAAATTGTGTAGTGTCAAAGGGACAGAACCATCAGCATTCAAGCAATGTTGTCAACTATGCAAGAAAATGTTCTACTGAATGTTTCTTCTTTGCCTAATTACTGCATACACTGGTAGCAACTTTGAAATGAGGAAAGGAGCTTGTACTCCTTATATTTTCTGTTTCAAACGAAACAGAAAAACTCAGATATAAGCCCTGTTAAACATTAATAATTTTAAGGAACATCAATTATACAAGAAAAAGACTAAGAACAAAAAGAGTGTTTACAGATACCAGACATAATAGTTGAGTGGTCAGTAGACCCTCACAGGGCTTTGCGGTGGTACTCAGCAGAAGCCACTTTATAATCACTGGCAGTAAACAGAGATGCAGCATTCTTTGCCAGATACTTTAGGAAATCATGCAAATAACCCAACAATAATGCAAGGCTCTTCTCATCAAGGGGTGTATATGCCAACATTGCCCCAATTCTTACAAATAATCTCAGTAGGTGTGGTGCGCCATAAACCTGGGACATTGGTGCATCAGGGTGAGCCAAGAGGATTTCAGCATACTGGGGCCTCTCAAATTTGTAGAGCAGCTGAGTGCCCAACATCACGTTGAAGTATTCTTTTATTCCCGCAACAACTTCATTCACTGCATATTCCTTATTGTCGACATTTCCTTGTGATTTCTTGCAGCTTGCATACTCTTCTAGAATGGCATCTACATTTTTCTTAGCCGGGAGTTGAAATAGTTGCTTCTGCCTCGTAACTAAGTCCCAGTCCTCAACAAGCCATGGTTTTAATTCTTCAGGGATCTTCACTTTGACTTCCATTCTATTCTTAAATGCCTCCTCGCTTTCAACAGTGGGGTCAGCCCGGGCCCTTTTCTTCCTAGGTGGCTGAGGGGCTTCGCTGGTACTGCCACCATCTCCATTTCCAGGAGTCTTCTGTTTATTCTTTCTGGTCTTCCTCACAGATCCTGAAGGGGGGTTATCTGCAGAGCGGCCCCCCCATCTGCCTGGGAGGGCTGGTTCCAGATTTTTCTGCTGTGGACCAGCTGTCTTCTTTCCTGATGAGGCCCCTCTCATCTTACTTCTCTGCATATTGCTTCTACTTGGTTTTTTGAAGTTGTCTTCTTCTGTAGGTTGTTGTCCACGAGTCTGAGAACCCTGCTTTCTGGAACTCATTCAACCCTGTTTTTATTTCAACCACTGTAACATATAAAGTATTTTACTTGGTTGTTTTCTCTGGTGACCTTTAACACACTATGCTTCATAAAGCACATGCTAGTCTCTTGGAATTTGGATTTCAAATCCTATTTCAAGACCATTTTAAAGTGATTTACTACCTCCTCCCTCTCTCTTTTAGTATCACCACCCACTATAACATCAGGCTTGCCCCCAAATTCTTTTTTTTGATACCATCCAAAAGACAGGAATATAATTTTGGAGAAAAAAAAATTAAATGGGAAAGAAACTACAAAAGGCAGTGGAACTGAAATTCAAGATTTCCCAACAGAAAAATGACAACATGAAAGAAATAAGAAAGATTTAGTTAACTGGAGGCAAAATGAGCAACGGTAAAGGTTTTGTATAAGGTCTAACTAGGTCGGCCTAAACTAGGGTGATGAGAGTCAAGAAAGTCTGAATATAGAATTTGATAAATGCAGGAGAGGGAGGAGTCAAAAGTGGCTCTTCAATTTTAAGCCTGAGAAATTAATTGAATTAATAGAAGCACTGACTTTTAATGGTTAGTTTGGAACTAGCAATAAAATAATCAATAGGTAATTCATCTACTCATTAATCTAAGTCACCATAAATTACTGCGTATCTGCTTTAGAACAGGTACTATGCTCCATGCTAGGGATTCAAATATTTAAAGTGACAATTATAAAACAACAAGGCAGTGGTGAGATTGCATACTGGTGTAGCCACTATGGAAAACAGTATGAATGTTCCCAAATAAATTAAAAACAGAACTACCATATGACCCAGCAATTTTAGTTCTGGGTATTTATCTTAAGAAATAAAAAACACTAATTCAAAAAGATATATGCATCCCTGTGTTTATGGCAGTGTTATTTACAATAGCCAAGATATGAAAGCAAACTAGGTGTCTATTGATAGGCAAATGGATAAAGATGTGGTATATCTCTACAATGGAGTATTATTCAGCCATAAAAAGAAGGAAAATCTTACCATTTACAACAGCATGGATAGACCTAGAGATTATTATACTAAGTAAAATAAGTTAAAGACAAATACCATATGATTTCACTTACATGTGGAATCTAAAAAACAAAAGTCAATGAAAACAGAAAGAAACTCATAGATACAGAGAACAAACTGATGGCTGCCACAGGGAAGGGGGGTGGAAGGATGGGTGCAAAAGATGAAGTGGATTAGGAAGTACCAACTGCCAGTTATAAAATTAGTTATGGGAATGTTAAGTGTAGCACAAGGAATATAGTCAATGACTATGTATGGTGTCAAATGGGAGGTAAACTTATCGTGATTTCATCATAAGGTATGTATGTTTTAATTTTTTAAATTATAGTGATTAGACATTCATATGCCTTATGATATGCTCAAAATAAAATGACAAGCTTAGTATAATAATAGTTATAGATAGAAATTTGGGGGAGCAAACAAGAAATGGTACTTCATACCACTTTCAGTGATAGCTTGTTGGAGTGGGCAATAAATTGGTGACAGAGAAGTCATTGAGGACTCTAGGTTCTGAGCATGAGTAATCATGTCATTAGTATTATCTCCAAATGGGACTGCATCGAGGAGAAAATGGATTAGAGAGGAAAGAATTTCAGTATTAGAACTAAATATTAAATGTGAGATATACAGTTAAATATATAACTTTAAAGCTCAGGTGAGAGGCCAGACCCAGAAATGGAGATGAGTGTAATCATTACATAGACAATAGTAGAAATTATGAGGCACGAAATCATTCATGGAGAACAGAGGAAGAAAAACTGAACCAAGTATGGGATTCTCAAAGAAAGTAGGAAAGAATGACATTTAAGGCCTGAGCAGAGAGACCACAAATAAAATGAAAATAGTCAAAGTAGCCAGAGGGGAATTAGGCAAACATTATTTTAGAAAAGAAGTTGAGTTTCAGTAAGGAAAAGAAACAATCTACAGTGTAAAATACAGAGAGAGATCTAGTAATATAAGGTGAAAAAACAGTGTTCTGTGATCCTTATGATGTGGCAGATGCAATAATTCCCTAGACTTACGTAATCCTCTTCCTTCTTGCTCTCCCAGAACTAGTGTTATCTCAAATGGAATCTTACAAATCTCTCAGGATGGTCTGGAAGGATGAGGTGAGACAACCTAGAAAGGAAAGCAGGTATCTGCAATGAAGACAAACTTTTGTGAAATACAAGGAAAAAATAACCTAATTATAAACACACAGTTTACAATTGTGGCATCAGAGAAAAAAAGAGTTCTGCTGTTATACTATTTCAATTAGGCTCCATCATATAGGAGTTGTGAGGCTTCAGGCAAGCTATGTAAGCTCTGCCAGCATTTTTTTCTCATCTACGGAATGTGGTAAATTACCTATAGCCTTCACAGGTTTGTTCATGTTAAGAATTTCATAAATACAATATGGCTAAACAGCTAGCATATGACCTTGCAGGAATAACTGTACATGTGAACAAGGACACAAAACATGTTCATTGCAGTGGTGTTTTTAATACCGGAGAACTGGAAATACCCAAGTATTCTTCAACAGGGAAATGACAATATAAATTATGTATACACACTATGGAAAAACATTCAAATGAGTTAAGCAGAGATCCATGTACTGACATGGAAAGATATTCAATTATGTATTATTAGATAAATAGGCAGATTACATATAATTTGTACAATAGGATCCCAAAGGGAAAACAGCAAGGAGAGAAATAAACATTAGTCTCGGTTCTGAAGTACAGTGTGATCCAATTTCTGTAGTTTAAACTGACATGTCTAAATACAAATAAAAGTATCTTGATGGAGAAATACCAGACTGTTATGGTCAGGGTAATCTCTAGGAAAGAATGGTGGACAGTGGACCAGGGTTAAACCAGGTTTCCCTGGTACTACAACATTCACCCATAGAAAAAGCCAACTCCTAAAGACAATGTGTGCAGGTGTGAGGAAAAGCCTTGAGGGAAGCAATAAGAAATAAACAATGTTAAAAAGCTACAGTCCTGTATCACAGAAGTTAGTTATTGGGGAGACCTGGGTACTGGCACTTTCATTAAGCAAACATATGGTCTGAATGAAAGGACAAAGCTCTGAGCAGAAACTAAAGGGCAATTGTGGTCCTCAGAGAGCATCAGAATTTGTGAATAAAGACAATTACCCTCTGGAAATCTGAAGCCTTCTGGATGAGGGATATACAGATTCATCCTGTGAACGACCACTGACCAGTGTAGCACGACATTTTATTGTAAGCTATAATGGTGACAAAATAATGTTTCTTAAAAAACTGTGATGGAGCCCTGGCTGGTGTGGCTCAGTAGACTGAGTGCCAGCCAGCGAACCAAAGAATCAGTGGTTCAATTCCCAGTCAGGGCACATGCCTGGGTTGCAGGCATGGTTCCCCACTAGGGGGCGCACAAAAGGCAATCACACAGTGATGTTTCTCCCCCGCCCCCTTAAAAATAAAATCTTAAAAAATTGTGATGGGGACATAGTATCTGAGGACATCATAAAATTTAGTTAATATAGGTGAAATCCAAATATCCCACCTGGGGCTAATAATATAGTACAGAGCTTCCACAAAACAAGGGGATAGTTAATCTACAAACTAAATAAAGTTAAGACAGCCTCGTGCCAATCAGACTGTATGATACAAAGAAGTAGAGCCAGGCTGAACAGGAACTATTTGGGAAGCCACACTGGTTACCCGCAATTCCTTAAAAGGAACTTAAGAATGATAGCTAAACTTACCATGTCCTTGGTAGAGTGTATGTGTGTGTACAAAGGAATTCTACCTGGCTCTCATTAAATGGGTGTCTTGTCATTCTCTACAAACGCTTCTATCATTCATATAAAGTCCCAAGTTGATTGACATTATACAGAAAAATACCTACACCACTAGTCAAAGCTTTGTGGCCAGTTGAATAAAGCCAGAGAAAGCCTTTTTAAAGAATTGTCAGTACCTTCACTTTCACCAGAGTATCCTACAGATCAAGCAACTATTACTACCTGGAGTCAGAAGCCAGTCGTCAAAAGGAAAGGAATATCCATCCTTTTAATCTGGTTCCTAGTTGTCATACACGTTTACATATAACTTTATATGTAAAGTTATATGGTCACTGCACTATGTACCTCCCTCCCCAGCTTACACTGCCTCCATAGACTGGTGATAGATGTGCTGGGCACATCATTTAAAAAGGTGACTTTATAGTGCTCTGAGCTGCCTTGAATTTTCAATCTGCCCTTCTTCAATTTCAGGCTTTTGTCTACTAGCTTAGTACACCTTAACCTCCTTTTTTACTCCAATCATGCTCGCTCCCTTCATCTCCCTTATCTATGTACCATTAAAGTCCCATTTCCTTTAAATCTCCCCTAACTGCTCTAGCCCTCTCCCATCTTCAACACCATATGAAGTTAACAGTACTCCAGAGCTTAGTATTTAAATGTTCCATGTGTTACTTTTGCTTATGAAACTACACATTAATTTCCATTTGACATAGATCTTGTGTTAAAAATGTTTTGCACTTATATCCCAGGTGAGGTACGCTACAGTGAATCCAAGGGAGATGATTCAACCAAAGGGGTAAATGCAAGCACTATTTAGGAACAATTCGTCAAGCCTTCTTCCACTTGTTCTCTATACAGGTCAAGCTCTAGGGTACACCTGACACTGTGAAAACACATCCGTATATATTTACCTTAGTTTCCTTTTTGTGTAAATACTCATTTAGGTGAGCTCCTACTGGATATCAGATCTCAGATGTCCCCTTTAAAGAAATGTTACTTTGCCCTGGCAGGTGTGGCTCTGCGGCTGTGTGATGGCCTGCAAAACCGAGTTGCCTATTGATTCCCAGTCTAGGGGCACATGCCTGGGTTGTGGGCCAGGTCCCCCCAGTAGGGGGTGTGAAAGGAAACCACAGATTGATGGTTCTCTGCCTCCCTTTAGTATTTCCACCCCCTCAATTCATAATCATTAAGCCATTTTGCCCTTTCATATTTCTCTAAAGATTCCCAGATGGAGATTCAGTGGGCCGAGGTAATACGTTACCAATTTCCCCCCTCATACACTGGTCTGGACTCCAGCTACTCTAATGTGAATTTGGTACAGAATGGGTTCAATTTTTCAAATTTAATTTATTGATGTTCCAACACTGAAAAAATGTGCCTACTGGCCATTTATATTTTAGATGTTCATTTATTTGAATTGGTTCTTAGTGATTTCAACGTTTATATCTGAAGTTGATGAAATTTTATGCAGTCTTTTTATTAAGTTTAAAAATTAAGATGGCATGCTTTTACAGATTATCTATTCTAATTCCTTACTCTGCCTAGTATTTAAGTTATGGACTGAATCTATATACTTTCCCCCAAATTATGTTGTGGCACCATTTATTGAGTGCTCTTTCCTTTACATACCTATGAATACCAAATATATAATAAACATTTGAGTATTCTTACCATCTCCCCTCCCTTATTTCAGAATGTGTATGCTGTCAAATCTTTTTATGTACACATTTACTCTTATTTTTTAAAATGTATTATACACATATGTACCATGCATTTATTTGGCCTTGACAAAGGTAATGCACATTTCTGTGTACCTTTTCTCACTTTATCATGGACCTCCATCTGTCTCCACATACATGGGCTAATGCTTCTTCATATCTACATCATTCTATAGATACCATAATTTAACCCCTCCCATATAATTTCCAATATTCCATTTCAGAAATGCTGTAATAGACATCAGTGTACAGATAGGAGAGCATTAGGGAGTGGGAACTGTTCAAAGGATTTGCTGATTTATCTTTGGCACTGTAAGAGGCAATTTAATTTGAACCCCAAGCAAAAACAAATGTGGAAGCTCCTTCACCCATGCCTTTGGCAATACTGGATTAACTTTTATAAAAATCTGTTTTTGGAGGGGGCTAATCCAGTAATATTTCAATTTATGTGATATTGAGCTTTTCATATGTATTTTTGCTATGTGAATATTTGTCCCCCTTTCTATTAGGTTGTTTTTTTATTCTTAATTACTGGTTTTTTTTGTGTATGTTGAAAATATTTTATCCAACTGTCAATGTGTCAACCTTTTCCTTTGTGAACTTTGGAACTTTTGTGATGCCTAAGAAAAAATGCTCCCCCCAAAGTGGTCTAAAATAACTTCTTATATTATTTCTTGGCATTTTTATAGTTTTTTCCAAATATATAACTAATCTTCCTAATATTAATTATTAAAGAGCCCACCCTTTCCCCACTGATTTGATATGCTATTTTATTACATTCTAAATTCCTAGAGGTATATGGGTCTCCTTTAAGGTCCTCTCTTCCCAATGATTTTTGATTATTCAATTTTTAAAGGTATCAATGTTTCCAGGTAATCTGTTTTGTCATAGCAACACATCTGTTCTCACACCAATATCACATTGGTTTACTTATCATAGTTCAAAGCCATAAATGATGCCCTAATTTTTGTAAATGGGTTCCAAAGATCTTCCATGCAGCATTATTTGAAGTAGCAAAACACTGGAGTCAACCTAGAGGACTATCAATAATGATTTGGTAAAATAAAATGTGGTTTATCCATAATATGGAATATATCACACTAATTAAAGGAATGCCATTGTGAAAGGAATACAACAGAATTCTATGAATGGACGTGAAGACATCCCATACAATTTGATTAAACTCACCAAGTTGCAAAATAGTACCTATAGTGTGATAGCATATTTATGTAAAAAAACACAAAACAATATTTTATGTATTTCCATACACATTTTTTAAACAGGTACATAACTTAGAGATCTAGAATAAAATAAAGCTGATAATAATGGTTAACTCTGAAGAAGAGTAAGACAATTGGGGTGGTAGGAAAAGGAAACCAGAGCCTACTCTGTAATATCTAAATTTTTTATATTATAAGGAGATCATAAGTTATATAAGTTATACTGAAATATACATATTTAAAATCCACAATAATTTTCTGACCTATTCTTATCCATGGATTTCACTACAGCTGGACTTCGCAGCTAATTATCATGGTGTAGAGTACACTCGGTGGGTATACCATTCAAACTGGTTTCCCTCCCTCCTTCTAAAGTCCTGTACATTCTCAAAAGGCCCAGGTCAAGGTCCTTTTTCTCCTTGAGGCTTTCTCCATTTCAGGTTACCCTCCTGCTCTTGCCTTCTCTGAGCTCCTCCTATTGGCCTAACAGTCCATCTCTCTTCCTTTAGCCCTTCATCACTCTCAAGTGGCCTCCTTTAAAGGTTTTGTGCCTACCCATCTACTGCACGTTTTCCACCAGGTAGCGCCCTTCTCTGTAACCTAGCTTTCAGAAAAAAGAAAAAAAAAAAAAAGGAAAATATAGTGATTCCATGGGAAAATGAAGCTGTCAAGACTGAAAAAACTTCCTTCATCTCCTCATGCCAAGTAATGGGCCATCCAGGAATGCAGACTCCAAATGCTGACATTTTTGTGTATAGGTGTGTCACAAATGAATGTGAACATCTCCTACAATTTGTTAAAATACATCTTTAAATGCACCTGTATATCAGTTCCACTTATATCAATTCTTTCTTCTGGACCTTGGGACTACTTTATGTGTAACATATGTTTTTGAGTCTGAGATAAAGGAGAAATAATATAAAAGCTGCTAGCAGACTGAATATGGTTATGATTTGCTGTTTAAATTTATAGGTCCTCAAAACTTCTTTATCAAAATATCTTTTTAGATTGTTAGGATAAGTTATGATTTCAGAATTCAGTTCTAGTGGTAACTGCTGCTTCTGGAAAATCAGGAGAGAAACCAAGAGTATTAATTTTTTCACAATTCAAAAAAGAGGTATCCACTACTTTTATTAGGGTACCAAAAGGACTGATAGAAACATAATTACTAAAGCAAACACTTATATGTCCAGCACTGCCCTTAATCCTATGAAGTAGGAACTACTACTATCTTTATATTACTTTTGTGGTAATTTAGAAACAAAGTGAGTAACTATTTCGCCTAGGATCACACAGTTAAGTGGTGGAGCCAGGATTTAAATTTGGGAAGTCTAGTATTTGCATTTAACCACTTAATTGTGCTGCATATTGGGATGCCACAAAGTAAGAAAAAATAATACATGAATATATGGGACTAACTATCACAGATCAACTGTAGAATGTTTTATTAAGGAATATAAGATTACATAGTCCTTTGCTTTCTGTACTGGAAGCACCAATGGACTCAGGTCCATCCCTCTGCTGTTAGAATTTAAAGTGCTTTCCCAGATATACTTATTAATCTTCAAAATACTCCTGGACAGTAAAGAATGGACAGTAACATGGAATTATCTTGTTTGAGAACTGAGGCCAGGACAAGGGAAGTACTTACCCAATATTCTGTAATCAGGATCAGATCTTCTGATCCTTATTATACAGCAAACTTAGCTTTTCTGATAGTGGCCTAAAAGGTCAAGCAAGGGGACAGGAAAGAACATAAAATAAAGATATGAGATGATGGTTTACTCCTCCATCAAGGTTTGCATTTTATCACACACAAAGGACACCAAAACTGATCAAGTACATGTGTTTCTTTTTCCTCTCTTGTGGTTACATTTTCAAATTTACTTTATTGTACATTTACCCTGATTTTTGATGAAGTAATTTGTCTTGCTTTTTAAAAACCTTTTATTAATTAAAATTTCAAATAAACAAAAATGTAGAGGGAGTATTACAAACCCCTAAGAACATCATCCAGCTTCCACAATTACCAACTGAAGGCCATCTTGTTTCATCCATAACCCCACCCACTGCTCCCCCCAACTCCGATTTTTTTAAATAGCTGATTTTTTCTGTATTTTATTATGGAAAATTTCAATCATATACCAAGGAAGACATAATAACATAAGGAACTCTATATGCCCATCACTCAGCTTATGCAATTATTAACTTAGGGCCAATTTTGTTTCATCTATACCCTTTCCCTACTTTCCCCTATTGCTGAAATTATTTTTTAAAAAATCTTAGTCATCAATATATTTTGAAGCCAACCCCAGACATTTTACTATTTAATCTGTATTTTCCTATATGTTTCTCTAAGAGAAAGACAATTCGAAAACATAACCACAATACCATTATAACCTCTAAAAAAAATCGGCATCAATTCCTTAAAAACACATCAAATAGCAAATCCATCTTCAAATTTTCTTGATGTATTTTAGGCGGTTTTTTTTTTTCTGTTGTGTTTGAATCAGGATCCAAACAAGGCCTACTCCGCATGTGGTTCATCTCCATCCAGCTCGCTCTCCTTCTCCATCTCTTTCTACCCCTCCCCCATTTTTTAAACTTTTCAATATGGAAAATTCCAAACCCCGCTGTTTGAGGTAATTTCCCAAATAGCATACTATTCCATCAGTAAAGACTGATATGTCTCTAATCTCTAATTTCTTCTAGGAAAGAAGCTGATGTAACAGTAAAAGCACTATAATGAACGAATTTACATAATTTATGTTTTTTTCTCATTCTGTTACGCGGGTTTTCCTCGCCACAATAAAACTAGTATCTTTCGGACCTAGACTTCCTATTAAATGCCTTATATGCAGTACACGCCTCTGAAGCAGGCGTCTCTGAGGTAGATACTTATTATTAACACCATCTTACAAACATGGAAACCGAGACACAGTAAGAACAGGAGCCAGACGAGCTGGGCGTTGGCGTAGGAACCTGAATTCAGCTGTTTGATTGTGAAGCCATTAGTTAATCTTTTCTACACACAGGCCGAGAAGAAGAAATCGTCAACCCTTACTCCCCACCCCCACCCCGAAACCTGAAACGAGAATCCAGTTCATTCCAGCAGCCGACGTGTGATCACTGCCGTCCCTCCAACAGCCATAGTAAAGCCAGGTTTCTCTGGCAACTGATATCCATAGGCAGACACGTCACCTAGGAGGCGGGCTTATATTCTTCATCCAATCACAATCATCTTGTCTAAGTTTTAGAATGTTCCATAACTGAATGATTGGATGAGGCCCATCACGTCACAATGACACTTCGCCGCAGTAAAGGGGAGGTGCTAGTAACCTGCTTCTTCACGGTTAAGGCTTGAAGCAAACCAATCGTCTTCCTTCTTCAGTATGGGCTCTGGCCAGTGACACTCGTTCTCTTAGGATCTTATCCCGCCCCCCAAAAGCGCGACAGTCGTTGGGTCATAAGTCTATAGGGCAGGGTGTTCACGTGGCCTATTTTTACGACCCAGAGTTCCCCTGACCAGAGGTTCTTTTTTTTTCCCCTGCAAGGAGGCATTATGGGTTCCCCCCAACCCCGCACTGGGAAAGGAAGTGTCTACGTGGCCTACAGAAACAGGGTGGGCGGAAATGAGCTAAGTTTCTCGAGAGTTGGGAAGCGGGAGGTCGTATCTGAGGCCAGACCCTTGAACCACTTGCGCAACTCTTGGAGGAAAATAAAGTCGGAGTAGGAGTTTTGATGTGTGTGTGATTGGGGGTGCCGGGTGCTCTGGGCACGTGGAGGTGGGGCCAGTGAGGGTGTGCGCATGCGAGCTTGCGTGGCCTTGGGGTTGGGAGGTATGCGCCCGGGCGCGCGCTAGCCCTCTGGCACTGGAGGCGGTGGGTGTGTGCGCGCGCGCTCTATGGGGAGTGTTCTGTGCTTTTATGTTTAGTAGTTGTTCTAATGGGAAGGAAAATAAGCCAAGGTGATCATTCCAGAAATAATGGACCTTTAGTAGAAGTATTTCCGTCTCCCCTACTAATTTAATTTTAGACTTCGAGAATACAGTTTCTTCCCACGTTCTTCCCCATGCCACAATGCTGTACTAAGCCATAGCCTTCTGATGGTTAAGAGCCAAACCCTCGCATTCACATATTAGCTATTCAAGGAACAACTTCTTTCCTGTTCCCTACTATCTTTCTTCCCCTTCCTTTCTACTCTGCTCCCCCACCCCCTTGGCCTTCCTGCAAAGTTGTGAGCAATTCTGGCACAAACAGAATTCTGTGCTCAGAATATCTATATGACAGCCTTCCACTCAACTGTAGTCTCCGAATTCCTGTGGGGCTAAAGCTATCCTACTTTTTTGTCCTCATCTTCAAGCACAGTGCCCTTCAGACAACTACGCACTCAGTCAATTTTCCAGAAAGTTCTGAGTGAGGTTTATACCTCTTAAATCAGCCACCAGATGCCGCCAAATCCCAGCAAAGGATTGGCTGTTTGGTCCCTGGAATGATGGGATTTTTCTCCCCTCTTTTATTTGCCAAATTCTCCAATGTCTGTCTGTCTGTCTGTCTGTCTCTCTCTCTCTGTCTCTCTCTCTCTGTCTCTCTCTCTCTCTCTCTCTCTCTCTCTCTCTCTATATATATATATATATATATATATATATAATCTTTCATTGCTAGTGAAAATAAAATTAACTATAAATAGTTGTACCAGGCATCAGGGGACTATGCCCTAGATCCAAATGTTTGTCCTGGTTTCTTCTTAAAAAAAGAACCCTGCCTCCACCCCTCTTCTTTCTTCCTTTTTTTGGTTGGGGAGTGGTGGTGGTGGTGTGGTCAGGATTGATGAATGACCCCGGGCACTGATGCTAATGAAAATCTTAACCCTTTCTGTGCAGCTTTTCAAATGCTCACCACCACCCCCCAACAAAAAAATGGAAAATACAGATGACTGATCCCTAAAAGCAGATAAGAATTTGGACCCTAGTATTGAAAACTGATGTTTTTCCTCTTAAAATTTTTATTAGATATATGTGTTTACACCCTATTTTCTGTAGTGATATTGCTAAACTTTATTGTGTCTTTGGAATTGGGTACTGGATTTTAAATGCCTTTGCACCACTTATAAGCTCTGACATCCTGGGCAAGTGATTTATGTTCTGTGACCCTTAGTTTTTTGCATGCTTTATACATTTTAGGTGCTGTATCATTTTGTTGTTGCTCACAAAATCCTTATTAGATAGGTACTAATAAAATTAAATATCAGTTATAAATGCTTGCGTGTGCGTGTGTATAAACACTGGGGAGGGGCATGGGAATTAGATTAGTGATACTTAAAGTGTGTTTTTAGACACCTCATTAGCATCACTATCCATTTTCAGGAAGTTGTCAGATTCAGATTCTTAGGCCCTACCTCAAAAGAAATTCTAGGGGTAAGGTTTGGTCATGCTATAACAAACTGTTCTGATGATTCTAATGCACACTGGGGTTAGAACCACTGCTTTGAAGGGCAGACATGCAATGCTTGTCTTTTTTACTCCACTAGAGGGTGCAACCGAATTTAAAGCAAAGTAAAAGATGTATGAGGTTTGTCCAGAATGTGTCCAGCCATGTTCTATGAAAAATACAGACATTTACTGAAGAAGATAGAAGATACAAGAAACACTGTACATAGGACAATGATGCCTCAGTCTCCTTCAAAGTAGGCACCTTGCGACCTCACACAGTTCTCCCAATCACTGTCAGCTGCCCCATTGTATTTTCCTGAATCCCATCAATGGTCTGAAATCTCTTCCCTTTCAAAGGTGATTTTAGTTTGGGGAAAAGCTAGAAGTCATGGGGCGCAAAATCTGGGCTGTGGGGGTACTGAGTCACCTGGGTGATTTGATGTTTTGCCAAAAAACTCCATGGCATGTTAACACATGAGCAGGCACATTTTCATGATGAAGCTTCCAATCACCAGTTGCCCATAGCTGTGGCCTTCTGAATCATCCAAGTAGTTCCTGCAGAGGAATGTTCAAGCACAATGCAAAATTTGATGCAGATTCATTGCTCTACTCACTCACTCATTTTGAATGTGGTGGTCACACAGTACTTAGGCTCACTCAACAGCATCTCTGGCCCCTAGTGATTCGTACAGTGAAGCTGTCATTGTTCATGTAGGCACATTCCAGTCCACTCTCCTTGGCTGCCAGGTTACATCGATGTTGCACAAACCATTCTCTTTATATGGCTAGACTTTTTCTGGACAGGCTTTGTGTATGCTTTCTTGAGACATCCTGCATATTGTCAGCCCTGTTTATACAGATTAAAAAGTAATGTGTAGAGGTGTCTATTTTCTCAGTGCATACATACAGGTATGGACACCAGGATATGAATTGTACCTGCATCTAGAGTGCAAGTCCTTGACAGTACTCTGTTGTTCAGCAATAGTAGCTTATCATTCTGGGCCTCAAAATATATTGCAGATAGCTTGTTCCCTGATTTGGCTAGTGTTGACTAGAGTGTCAAGAAGAGGGCAGGTAAGCAAACTAAATAAATGGAAATATTTTGATGGTTTCATTCCCTCCCTCATCTCCATTCTATATTGCTCTTTCTATCCTGCAGTTATTTTTTTAGTTTATGTCTGAACCTCTTCTATGTGTGTGGGGATATTTAGAGTGATGATGAAATACTGTTTTTGGAAACCTGTTTGTTACAGGCCACATTCTATATGGCTGCACACCCATTAATCCCAACAGTGGGCTTGTAAATTAGGTGACAATTATCATTTTGTACATGATGAAAATGGATTCTAGGAGCTATAATTATTTCTTTTTGGTCATATAACTTGTACTGGAGCCCGGATAATTCCTGATATACCTGACAATACTACCCTGCTAAACTTTCTACTGCTTGGTTTTGAATCTGGTTTAGTAGCTTACTATTTATGTGACTTTCAGCAAGTTATTTTTATGTTTCCTAAGCCTTAGTCACTGTATATTAAGTGAGAATAATTTTTCTTCCTTTATAGTCTCAGAGCTGCAGTATTCAATATGGTAGCCACTAGAAATGTGCTTAATTAAATTTGAATTAATTAAAATGAAAAATTCAGTTCCTCAGTTGCACTAACCACATTTCAAGGGCTCAGCAGCTACTTATGGCTAGTATTAGTATTGTTGGGGGCCAAGGCAGGCCTCCCAAGATATCCCACAATGACATTGATTATGAAGAATTAAAATCACTTGAGAAGCAGCAGAAGTGGGAGGAGCTCTCTGTCTCTCTAAAAGCAGGAAATAAATCTCCACTTGATAGGTGCCCTCCACCTGAGGAGTAAGAGACAAAGTTATCACAGAGTTGTAAAATCCAGAGTCAAAAAAGCCTATATAAACAAACCTTGTAAAGGTTTTATTAATTTACTACCTAAGCCCAAACCGTGCTTACATTCCTTTCTAATGAGCACTAACTTTGTCCTGTCAATTGTTCACAAATGTATTGATTTTTTATCTAAAAAGTATAAAGGTGACTACTTTGATTGTTTTTTTAGCATCATTTTATGATCTGAGCATCATAATGTGATTCTCTCAAGTGCATGTATTGGATTGTTTTTTTTCTCTTGTTAATCTAGTCTCATGTCAATTTTATTATTTTATTTTATTATTGGTACAGCTCTGAGAACTAAAGAAGGGTAAAACTGGGTAATTCTTCCCTTCCCCAACAATACTGTATTAGATACTGATAGATACGGAACACTCACTCCTACGATTACAGAAAATTCTAAGGGACAGTGCTGATTTAAATATGTAAGCTATAGAAAAGGTCCAAAGCATCGTGCATATTAATGGCAAGTGCCCAAGAAAAGTGATTTCCTGTTCTTTCCTTTCATCATCAGAGCTAAGTGTGTTCTCTTGTTTTATTATTGAGGGGGTTAGGAGATGAAACTTACTCAACATACTGTAAAAGGGGATGTGTCTGGCATTAGGACCCACACTGAGACCCACATCTGACTTTTGATCCCATATTCTATTTAGTAGACTCATCCTTATGCTTTACTGAGTGAGGTGACAAGGCCAAGGGTGTTAATAATGTGAATTAACTTTGGAGTCAGGGTAGTAGCAGAAAGAGACATAAAAACTGAATGCATTCCATATGCCAGGCAACACTGTGCTCAGCTCTTTATGTCTATTGTCTTAGTGAATCCTCTGAAACCCAGAGGAGTTCAATACTCCAAGTTGCTAGCTGGTAAATGTCAGAACAAAGATTCTGATTTTACTCAGCCTCCAAAGCCCATGTTTTTCCCATTATGCCACGCTACCCTCACACATGTGAATACTCTTCTGTCCCTTCCACTTACTAGTGGGCTAAAGTTTCAGCACATTCCTGACTCTAAGTGGGTCCTCAGAAAATGGGAGTTGCCGTTCTTTTGGAAATTACAGCCAAACCGCTGTCTTTACAATGTTTCAAGTGGAAGGGAAAGATTGCTAAGGTCAATGTTACTTTGGCTTCAAGGCCCAAAGCTAGTCAAAGACTTAATGGCTCCAGCCTTCACAGAGTACCCAATGGCTCCAAGGTCTCTCTGTTAATTTTCAAGGCCACCATTTACTCATACAATGCCTTTGTGCTGACAAGAAACATGTGCCACTTGGGGGAAGACAATTTGCAAATAAGTGTCCACTCAAATGGAACAATGAGAAGAATCCTTTTGTTTCTCAGGGATCTTAGAGCTTCATCAGGAAAGGTGAAGAATGAATTTCAGCCTTCAGTTGTTCCCTCTCCATTGGGTAAACTTGTACAGGGTGCAACATGACCTGCCCAATAGTATCTGCTGGCCTTGCTTATCTTGTGGCTAAGAGAGTCTTCCTAGGTCTGGTAAGCAGTAGTCAGTCTGTTCTGGAGGATGGAGAGGGGCATTAGTGTCCTTACATGGCTTCTAGGTATTAGATAAAACTGCTCCATTATAATGTCAATTTGATATTTTTTCATTTGGTTCTGACTAACTTGTTGGATGATTTTTTAAAGAATATTTGCTTATTTTAAAAGTTAAAAAATCCTAACATTTCAAGGGTAAGCAAAATGCTATTTATTTAATAACAGTGTTTTAATCTCCATTTATACCTGCCTCATTCCATAAGGATTTCATAGGGGAAAAGATGGAAATACTCATGTGAAAAGGGGTATCTATTCTCTTCTAGCTCCTTTCTCCACATGTAATCAACCCCCTTCTCACCCTTCTCCAACTGACCCAGCTTCAAATAGGTTACTTCAAATCACTGGGAACCTTAATCTAATGAATGTTGTCCTTGGGTGACCTTGGGATGCCAGACTTGTGCATAATCCCTTGGTTTCCCCTTCCTGAGTCAGTAGTTTAGCATTAAATTTACCAAAATTTGTGATTTTGTCAGTCACAGACTTCACTTGGAATGATCATGTCAAATTGCCCGTGCTACACATCAAGCAACAGAAATGAGGACTGATTTCTACCAGTCTGTGCTGACTCCTGTAATCCGAACATTGCCTAAGAGGATGCCTTAAGACAGTTCTCCACAGGTAATTTTTTTAAGCTTGTATAGCCTGCACCCAAAGTCCCTATTTTACTGGAAATGATAAAAGCTTTATTTTTTGAAGATTTTAACTGTAATTATTCAAGAGGACAAGTCAGGAGTACTTAAAGTACTGTATCTTTAATCTAAATTGTTAAAGCTTAATGATAAGTACATGGAGAGTTCTTCCTATTTTGTGTATTTTTTAAGGTTTCCATAATAAAATATTTAGAAAAGACAAAAATATTTAAAAGTGTTTCATCATTCCTGGGGAGTAGAATGCACATGTGTTTCTCTTTAGAAGAACACTTGTTAACCAAGAGGTTAGGTGGAATGCACACCTCTTTATTAGGAATATACCATGGAAAATCTGAGAAGGGAGGTGTTTTAGATTGAAAAAGCCTCTGTGCCCAAAATTCTGATAAGGTCTCTTAGAAGGGGAATTGCCTCCAGCTTGTAGTCCCCTTCACCAGACCCCCTGTGGAAGCCTTGCTGTTTTCAACATAAGAAACATTCAAACCTGTAGAGAATTTTTGTGTTTATTTGAGCCAAACTAATGACAAGTGCTGGGAAGCAAAATCTCAACAAGTTGAGAAACTGCTCCAGAAAATGGTAGTTTTGCACTTTATTTGATACATTACAATCAAAGGAGCAAGGTGTAAGGGGCTTATATGAAACTTGTTGATGATAGATTAGGAAGGTAGGAGAAAGCCAAGGGAGGGGGTCATCTATGGGGCTGGATAAAAGTAAAATGGTAGACACATGCTGCTTTACATAGGTCTACAATTAACATAACAATAACTATGAGGTTATTTGTGGCCTCAGATGCCTGTGCTTGTGAGGGATCTAGAAAAAGGGAAATCACTTTGTTATCGCCTTTGCAGGTATGTTATCCTAGATGCAAAAAGACAACAAACAGGCTCAATTAAGCTAAAGACCTTTGTTAGGGAAAAATACTGCCCTAGGACATGACTACCCATCATGAACTGCTTTTAGTTAGAAAGTTTTTAATTTCAGACCATGCTAAATGGTTGCGTTCTGTCTCTGAGGTTTTAAGGACACCATACTGGCCTCCCCTGAGCTTGTGAGGTCAATATGCAGCCCCTTTTCTTCCACACTGTAGTGAGCCACTGATAGTGAAAGAGGTATATCATATTCCTTAGGAGTTGGGGGAGGTTGAAAACCATGGAAACAGGCCTCAGTGAATTGGTGAAAACTGTGTAAGACAGCAGGCAGAGAAACAGGCAAAGGAAACCTGGGGACAAGAAGAAGTTAGTAGTGTAACAGGACTTCATTCTCACTGCAGGTGAGTGCTAGAGGGAGCAGAGCTTCTGAGGAAGGAGGAAACTAAGAAACAGAATGTGGGAAAGAGGCCCTCACTTGGGATCTCAAAAGATATTCTTTGGAGGCCTCAGAACCCATCTGATTTGTAGGTTTTAAAATTTTAAGGCAAAGATTACACACACACACACACACACACACACGCACACACGCCACAGTCCTCCATAAAGTACACACTGAAAACTGTCATTTAATTATTTTCTGTGATGTTTTTACTGTTTGAATGAGCAAATTGGGGTGTTGATACACTGCTGAGAGTGAGAAGATATGGTTGGAGAGGTGGGGAATTGCTGAGGGTGTGGGGAACTAGGAGGACATGTTCTTGCAGGGCCCTGAGGTTGAGGTAACATGGTCGGAAACTGGGGATAGAGAAGTGAACCAGAACGGTTCCTAAAAGGTACAAAGCTGAGATTCACCCAGCAGCTCCCAGGCCAGAGTTGTGGGTAGGATGTCAGTGAGACCCAGAGGGGTATAGCCAGCTTTCAACAGAGCCGGTCTGTGAAACTTGGCTGAGAGGACAGAGGAAGATTGATGTTTGCTCCAGAGTGAGGCTGTCAGCTGTGCTTACCACCTCACCATGGTCCCAGCTGTAAACAAAAGTCCTGGCCCTTCATGGCACTGTGGAGCAGTCCAGGCTGGTGTAAGTCTCTGAGGACAGATAGACCATTTTTTCATCTGAGCTGACAACCAGAAGATAGAAGAAACAATAGAAGGTGGTGGTGGTGGTGGTGGTGGTGGGAGGGATGCAGGATTGTAAGGGAGTGAGAAGCAGTGACCAGTGAGAAGGAGCTATTGACTTCAAGTCTTAGGACTTTAGATGCAAGAAGCAGAATCTTTTAGGGAAAGCGCCCGCTTTCCTTGTCATCTTCACAGGTTATCATGAATTACTAAAGGAGGCCTGCTGGGACTCTAGTGCCTCATTCATTCGTTTATTCAATGCGTACCTTACTTACTGATCAATGCCTGTCACTGTGCTGGGTACCTTAGTGATGCCAAAGTAAATGAAGACAGTTCATAAATTCAAGGAGCTTGTAAGGTGTTTGGGTATATGTGTCCAGTTAAGTAACAACACTAAATAGTGTATCTTTAAATGCTAAATTACAAATATGAATTAGGAATCTAAAAACAAGATAAACCATATCTGGGTCTGATCAGAAAAGGCAGGATTTCAGAGGGCCTTAAAAAGGTAGACATGATTTGGTTAGGAGTTAAAGGAATTCAGCATTCCAGGTTGTCACTAAAGCATTAGTGAAAGTGAGAACTGCTTTGGCTAAAGCAGGTTACAGTGCCAGAGACTCTCTTCAGCTTCTCACACCCTCAAACTTCTCACTGTGGCTGACCCAGCCATCACTTGACTCATTACCCTCGCTTACTACCATGTTCCCCTAGTACCTATTACTTTCCCTCTTTCAAACCTTCATCCTTTCACCTAATGACCTGCTCTTGTCTCCCTACAATTTATTTTCCACACTGTACTAAGAATGTTCTTGGCAAAATGCAAATCTGTTACACCACTTCCCTCTTTAAAACTCTCTTATCCCTAACCCCTTCATTCTTTTTTTTTTTTTTGCTTCCCTTTATATCCTTCCCGCTTACCTTCCTCTTGATTTTTGTTCAGGTCACATCTTTTTTTTTTTATATCAATGTATGGTTGCTTCTCATGGGTCCCCTGCTGGGAACTGGTCTGCAACCTAGACATGCGCCCTGACTGGGAATCGAACCGTGGTTATTTGGTCCACAGGCCTGTGCTCAATCCACTGAGCCAAACCAGCCAGGGCTCAGGTCACATCTTAAATGTGTCTGTTTCAGGGAACCCTTGCATAACATCTCCTCTCCCAACTTCTACCACAACTAAGTCAAGTCCCCCTCATATATTTTCACAATACTTCCACATTTTCTCCATTTAATTACTATTTTCCAACAACTTAGTCTAAATTTGTCTTCCTCATAAGAATATAAGCCCTATGAGGCAGCAGCTGTGTTTGCTCTTCACTGTGTTGCCCTTGTATTTAGTATAGTACCTGACATATTTTGGTATGTGAGATAAGGAAATATGGATAGGTGTAAACCAGCCTGAAGAGATTGTTTTTACATCTGTGGGCAAAGAGAAACCTTTAAAAGTTTTTGATTATGGGATGAAGAAATCATTAGACAATACTGACTTTTGAAAAAACAAAAACAACTCAGTCATAACACAGAGAACTCCAACCTCAGCTTATCTCAAATCCTAGCTTTCCAGTTATCATATAGACTCACGTTCTCTCCTTATCTATTCCTCTCGCTACTACCGCCCCCCAAAAAAAACTCATTGATTTTTGTAATCAGACAGATATGACAGTATGTCCAAATGCACTTATTTCTACATGTGCAGTTGTTCATTCAGCAGGCATTTATTGCCCATCTCCCGCGTTTCAAATGTGCTCCTATCTACAGATGAAGATCTTTTTTTCCTGCCTTAATGGAGTTCACAATTGAAGGAGCCTCTCTTATTAATCATTCACTTGATGGCTTCACATTTTTGGTGAAAGGCTTTGCCTTATATGGACTTAATTGGGGAGACTTTGCAAGGCTCTAAGAGCCTGCAAATGATCTAAATCTCAGGAGTAGGTTCTTTGTAAAACTGGGAACTCAGTGAGACTCAGAGCATGGATGCTTGTGCCAATCCACTAGACTTTTACTCTTCCATGAGGAGGCTAACTGGCAGAATGGAGATTGGAAGGGTGCTCAGGCAGTAGCCATTCCTTAACCTTATGAGCCTGGGCCTAATAAGGTAAATTGGCCTCCAAGGTTCACACCTGAGCGAAGCAGAATGGAGGAGCTCCAGGAATGACAGGAGTGTAATCTAAATCTAAAAGGAATTAGATTTTCCAGTAAATTTGAGGAGCTATCCTGCCCCCTGAGGGGAGGTTGAAATAAAAATGTGGCTCCAAGAAACCCATCAAAGATAATCAGAGAGCACCCACCCTCATCCTTGGGTAGACATTAATGCCAGGGGATGGTTTCTTTTCATCTTAGATTCAGATTCCAGATGATTAGGAAGATAGCAACTGAAGATATCAGAGAGACAACACTCCCCCTCCTCCTCCCCCTCCCCAAGGAAGGGTAAAGGGAAGAAATGGGTACTGCAGTCCTAGCTGGTTATCTCTTGGTTGAGGGATAACATCAAACATGGTACCAGTAACACTTTGAAGGTATATTCATTAGTTTTGACCCCCTCTCTCCCCTGAATCCTTTACCTTGAACATGAATCCACCACCAGGATATTAGGAAGAAAGATTACCTAATAGTAGATAAACAAGAATGAGATTAATTTTTATGATTAATTGTTCTACTCTGTTAGGCAGCTTTGGGTTAAGAGGGTTCATTTACCTGGGGTTTGAAATCCTGAGAGATGGGACAGGAAGGGTTAACTCCCAAATCAGTGGAGTATATTGATAATAATGTGTTAATGAGAAGCCACATTATGTCCTTCCTTAAAGGAACAACCTGAAGCTTAAGCCAATCAAACTGTGATAACAGCTTATGTTTCTCTTAGGGAAGGGCTAAAAGAAGTATAAGTCTAAGGGATTCACAAATAAATTCACAAAGGAACTCTGGAGAATTTGAATTTAGAGTTTGACATGAGCATTTCATAACTGTAATATAACTGTTGCCAAGATTTGAGCTATCGTGTTTTATGGGGACTGTGCACATCTAATATGGGTATCAGCCAACAGATTAACATGGCAAAGTTTGGGGACTAAATGATCATCACAGGAGCAGTTTTCTCATCTACAGCCTTGAATCTGCCACAATACGATGTCTCAGGAGTGAGCCTTTGTAGCTAATATTATGAGACACTGTGGATGGTTTTTCACTTTCTATGTTATTCTTTCCCTTCACAGCTTCAACTAAGTTGCAAAAATAAGGGAGTTACACCTAGGGCCTGGGGTTGACCCAACTTTGTCCCCAGTTTCCACATATTGTCTGATGAGCATAATAGACTAAAGTATCTGGGAAGGCCCTTCCAGCTCTGTTGAGCCAGGTTTCAGAACTGTAATTGTGATTGTGATTGTGAACCATTGACACAGTTGCCTTATGGGAATCCCATGAGAGATTAGTTTTCTAAAAGAGCCAATTGTTTGTTTCTCTGTACAGTCAAGATAGTAAATGTTCTGCCCTGACCAAAGCTCCCAAGAAGTCTTGGCCTTGTGATGTCAGGGATTTATGCCAATGATTCTCACTGCCTTAAGAAGTTAAGGATTAGTGTTAAATTGTGGACTGAAAAGTCAGCAAGGCATTGTTAGTAACAATAAGAAGAGGGATGCTGATAGGATTGAAGACTTATGTAGGTTGATAATTTGAAGAGGAACTTCAGATTCCTTTATCATGATAGCACTTCATTTTGGCCTATTCTCAAAAAAACAAGGTCTTTCTATAGTATTACCCAAATGATATAGTTGTAATATTTGTTGACCTAGTAAATGGAGTACCTCTGAAAGTTGCAGATGATGCAGTATTTCTTCAAAATTGTAAAGCAGCAATAAACTCTCCCTTTGTTCCATCCCCACCTCGGGCAAAATATTATGGTGAAGTAAACAAATCAGCTTAAAGTAGAATTATTCTACCAGGAAAGTATATATATATATTGTGTGTGTGTGTGTGTGTGTGTGTGTGTGTGTGTGTGTGTTGGAGGTAGCTGCCTGTTCTAGGACTCATTGAAGCTGACTTTGAAAATCCCTTGCCCAGTAGATTTGGCATTGAACTGAGAAACAGGAAACTTGGGTTTTGGTTTTGCCATTGTCACTAACTCAATGTGAGACTTGGGTATGTCACTTGGCTCATCTGAGCCTCATTGACTCATCCCCTGCATGGATACATTGTTATTTTACTTCTAAGATTTGCTTTGAACGTGACATATCACTTAAGTGCTTTGAAAAGGAAAAGATTATAAGGGTGCTTGTTACCTTCATATTATAGTCTCTCATAACACAACTCTTGCAAAGTAAATATAGTTGGTGAGAACTAATGCTGTAATTGGGTGGTTAAATTTTTTGAAGAACTACAGTACTCATCAATTAAAAAATTATCTGGCAAACACTAATTCATTTCGTGCTATGAACTTGATATGGGGAATTCAAAGGTAAATATATTATCCTTGACCTTGACTCATGTTTGTATGTTAGGGAAAGATACGAAAGAACACTATATAATCTTACAAGTACACATGCAGAGCTATGTACAGGACATGACTGGAGAACTCAAATTTATCTGGTTATTGGGGTGTAAGGGTTTGAGAAAGACTCACAGAAAGTGTAATATCTGGTTAGAGTCTTGACAGATGAGTAGAGTGGAAACAACCAGAAGAGGGCATTTAAAAGCTGGGGAACAGCATGTTGAAAGTCACAGAGCATTAGACAGGATGAGTTATTGGGTTCAGGGATGTGTAGGTAGATCATTATCACCAAATGCAGTATGCATTGAGGAGAGTGATGAAAGAAGAAATTGTAGCCACTAGCAGGGGCCAGAGCAGAAAATGTCTTGGAGGTCAATTAAAGGAATGTGGACTTTTTTTCTAAGACAATATGGAGCTATTAAAGGATCTAAAGCAATGAAGTATCAAAAATAAAAGCAAGGAAGTGTCATAAATACAATTATGCTTTAGAAAGGCCAAATTGACAATAGTAAGGAGGATAGGAAATGAAGCTTGAATCAAAAGCTGAACCAAGATGAGACCAGGGAGGATAGAGAAGGAGGGGCAGATTTCAAAAATATTTGAATGTAGACTCAATAGAACTTGGTGATTGATTTGATCTGAGGGCTGTGGAAGGAGTTGTCAAGGCTGGCTCCCAGTTTTCTGGCTTCGGTGACTGGGAAGGTAGAAGTGCTACTCATCAAGATTGGCAAGATTAGAGGGTGTGAGTGAAGGAGGAGGAGGTTTGAAGAAGGTGATTCGTACTTGTTTGGCTCTAGACATGCTGAGTTTGAGGTACTGTTACCAGAGAAACTCCCAGTAACTCAGTTTTTCTCACCAGTGCATAAAAGAATTACAGATTAGCAAGTACACTAGCATGCAAGTGCAAGCAGGGTTTATTGGTGATCCGTTCTCAGAGGATGAAGAGAACAGGCCTAGTTAAGGTAGGGTGAGGGGTGAAAGGCATAGGTTCAGGGCAAAGCAGGGTAAGTTAAGGGCAGCAAAAGTAAGGATGGCAAAGGGCCAGGGTGGCAAGTGTGCATGTGGCCTGAGGCTGGGTGGCCAGAGAGCCAGGAGTGCCAAGCCTGAGAGTCCTTTGTTCTGAGGGCTTATATAGTTGGCGAGATGAGGTGAGGAAATTACATATTGATTGACAGGTAAAGGTGGTGCCAATTTGGGGGTGTGGTGTGGATACCCAAAGGTGTTAAGGGGCTCCTTCCTTTGGGTACTGTAGGCCCTTTTCCACCTTTCAGGCCTTGGGGCAAAAGCACAGTTTCAAAGGCTTTCTTTCTGTGATAGTGGAGACTGATACATAGAATTTCAAGGACTGCCCTCCTCCCGTGTTACCATGGTGTTTCCTGTGATGCTGTGACACCTGGCAAGATTGTGGACCAAGCTCAGGACTGCTGAGTCAGTGGATGAGACGTGTCTCCCTCCTCCTCCCTGCCTTGGTTTGCTATCTATCCTACCTAACAGTACTTGTAGGATATCCAGGTGGAAATGTTTAACAGAGAACTGGAAAATAGGACTAGAGCTGTGGAGGATCTGAACTGACGGTAAAAATTTGAGAATCATAATATCACAGCCATGGGAAGAGTTGAGAACACAACACACAGTAAGTGCACAAGGAAAGGCAAAAGCCAAAGATGAAATCCTGGAGAATAAGAGTACCAAGAAGCAATGGCCAGAGCAGCCAGAGAGGCAAGAGAAGAAACTGGAGAATAAAAAACAAGGGAGAACAGAATTTTAGAAAAGGTATGACAGATCTGATAAATGTTAAAGGAGATCATGAAAGATTAGGACAGAAAAGTGTTGACTTGATAAAGCAATTAAGAAGGCATTGTGAGGAACAGGGAAAAAGCATTTTCAGGAGGGAGTTAGGGAGAAGCAGAGAATAGATTACATTGTGTTGAGTTAAATGGTAGTCATGAAGATGCAGATTATCTCTTAAGAAACTTGGTGATAAATGGAAGGAGAGCAATAAATCAATAGCTAGAGAGATTATGGTCAAATGGAGGGTGGTTTTTATTTCTCATTTTGGATGAGAGAAACTTTCCCTCTTTCCCTGCCCTTTTCCTTCCCAATCCTGTCTGCTCCTACTGCTGCTTTCTTCTCTTCTCTTCTCTTCTCTTCTCTTCTCTTCTCTTCTCTTCTCTTCTCTTCTCTTCTCTTCTCTTCTCTTCTCTTCTCTTCTCTTCTCTTCTCTCCTCTCCTCTCCTCTTCCTCTTCCTCTTTCTTTCCTTCCTTTCTTCCTTCCTCCTTCCCCTCCTCCTCCTTCTTCTCTCTCTCTCTCTCTCTCTCTCTAGAATGAGGCTGAGAGAGATTAAGCAATATGTCATGGTTACATAGTTTATAAGCATGTTGTACACCAGCAGGTAGAATCCAGTCACTGGCAATGGAGATACTGAAAATATAAAAGTGTGAACTCAGCAAGATGATACATACAAAACAGAAATTTGAAGTTCCAACCAGGCCCGCATGCAAGAAATTTGACAGATCTAGAAGAGAGACTATGATGATATGGTCTGGTCATGTAATAGCCAATCTGAGTACTTACTGTGTGCTAAGCACTAAGTTAAGTACTTTACCTACATATTCTCATTTCATTCCCACAACAATCTTATGAGGTAGGTACTGCTATCACCTTCACTTAACATATGTGAAAAAATAAATACAGAAAGGTTCAATGATTTGCTCAAGGTCACATGCTGTATTTTGCTGTGTATAATGTGCACCCATGTTTTTGGCTCAAACTTCCAGGAAAAAAATCTTTCATTTTAATTTTGTACTTCAATTTATTTATTTGTTTATATTTAGATTCTTGGTTTTTGTACTACAAAGGGTATTATTTTGCCTACAGATGTCATTATTGCTTTCTAGAGTTACACTTTTAATGTATAAGCATAAATAAAAGAGTTGAAGACATTTATGTAGATATGGAATTAGTGCTACCTATGTATAATGTGCATTCATATTTTCCCTAAAAAATTTGGGCAAAAACGTGCACATTACACATGGCAAAATACAGTAGTTATTGTGTGGTAGATCTTTCAGAGCCTTCAAATGCCCCTTTAGAGGAGGAAACTGAGGTTGAGGGAGGTAAAAGTCATTTGTCCAAGAACCCATATCCAGTGGGTGATAGATTTGTAATGCAAATGCAGGCTCCATTTGGTACAGAAGCCACCCTCTTAATCACTACATTTTCATGAATAGAAGCTATTAAAGTAGAGAATATGTGCGTATTCTTTTAGGTCCAACTGTAAGGCAAAGCATTCCCTGGACTTAAATGATAGTAAGAATTGCCCTTGTTTTAGGGAGTTGATAATGAGAGCATGTATTTTCTTGTTAATGCACCACCCAGTATAATGCAGCCAGGGCATTTGTAGAAAGCCACATGGTGAAAGCAGAGACTGAGAAAAACAGAGTACTCAAGTGGGGAGACAATAATTGAATTCTCATGTGACTTTTTCAGGTGACTTCATGACTGCAGCCACACTTCATTCTTCTATGGAGAAAATATTCTGTGAGTGAGAAAGGCTCTGATTCAGTTATCCTTCCTCCCTGTGGTCTACAATTTTCTAAAATGCTGTTTTGATGTCACCAGTCCAAGTTTGTAGACTTGTAAATGTTATACTATGTGCAAAGTATAATGGAGGAAGGACTGTGAGGCTGGGAAGAATGGCCTAATTGCCATCCTTTCAGGGATGACCGGCTCTCCAGCAGAAACAGCATGTGGAACAGGGAAGAAGCAGGTGATTGTATTGCCCCAAACCCCTCAACTTTATTCTCTTGTCACTGCCAGAGTTTTCATTTGGTGATTGGTTTTTGAAATATAACTTGATACTAGTATTCATATTTGAAATATGATTAATGCTTAATCAGATCATTATCATATTTATTCAGCAATGTAATTTACTGGGTTTTGATGTCTTTGTAACTTTGGTTCTGTTATACCCAAGGACCAGCCTGTGCATGTGTGTGCATGCCCATGTGTGTGCATGCTGTCTGATGTTATAAGTTTCCCCCCAGGTCCATTTTTCTGTGATCAATGGGTGAATGGAAAGAGAATGAATAGAAATATGGTATATAATAAACTATGCAAGAAGTCATGCTTTTATTCTTCGTATACATATGCTATGTATCAGGAATTGTGTGAACTAAAAAGTTGTATAAGATGCAATCTCTGCTCTTAAAGGGCTGAGTCTGCATTTCTTCCACTCAGCAGCAAGTAATTATACTACCTGGGTTCCTAATCCCTTGTTGGTTCTCATGCTTAGCTGTTTTGTCTTTCATCAGCAGAGCAGCCTGGGAAGAACTTTAACACCAGAAAAGTGAATTTGAATTTAAGATTCTGACAACCAGAAATGATAAGATAATAATAATTATTACAACACTGATAGTAGTAAATTGAAAATGGAGAGAGGCAAGTGGAGACACACATAAAGATTCCCAGGAAGTGATATGTTCTGGATAAAGTTGAGATATTTACATGGCTCCGTGGAAAGGATAAAGAACTTCAGGAGTCAGCTTAACATTTCAACTACAAGAGTGTCAGTTCTTTGGTGATAGCTGAGGAAACAGGCTTATTGTAGAAAGTAAAAGAAATAAATTGTATTTCCTACTTTTCTTTCACACAGAAAACTGTCTTTAATTTGACTATGAATTCTGGGGGAGCCAGAAACCCTGCTAGTGAATTGAGAGATGAGAGGAAGACAAATCACTGGTTTTTCAAGGAACAGCAAACTGAAGAAATTATGGAGGCACTGATAATCTCAACAGCTGAATAAATAAAACCCTTTCTCTGGAAAAATGTATGTATAAAATATTTAATTGGCATTACATATTAATAATGAATCAATAAAACACTCAAAACACTTTATTTTTGTAGGAAGTCTTTTCCTATTAGAAAATATGTGGTTTTAAAGCTCAAAATCACTTCATATGTGACTCAGACAGAAATAAGTGTGGGTCTCTGGAGGGATGAATACTATAAGAATCAGGTTAATGGAAGTGACTTCCAAGGGAGTCTCATATCACCTCATGCCAACTCACTGTGGTGAGAAGGGCCAAGTTCAAGAAGTTCATGAGTAAATGGATTTACAGGTGACAGACATTTCCAGTGGGACCCAGTGTTCCTCCCCTCCCCAGTACATGTATAGGAAAGGTGAGGAAAATGAAAGCCAATTGTACCTGACTCTGACACCATATGTCTCCCTTCTAAACTCGGGTGCTCTGATAGGGAAGGAGAGTACCTTCCACATGGTATTGCCTCTGAGTAGCTTTGTGAACTCCTTTGGACTATTATGTTGGCTGGTACTTTGGCTTCTTTGGTTCCCAGCACCAGCTGATGCCCAGAGATGAGTCCCAGTTGGGAAGGCCCTATTGCTCAGTGCTGTAGCTGTCTCCAGGCCATTGTTCTTGAGACTTCCAACAGGGCAGATTTGTGCAGTTGGCCCATCTGGACAAGATCTATAACAAGTAGAGCTCTGTGAAATAAGCTCATCTCCATAGTCCATCCCCCACTACCCCCGCTTTCGGGCTGCAGCAGCCTGACACTCCAGCCCTGACACAGAGGGTATCAAAGAGATACTCTCTGCTTCTTTCAAAAGGGTATTGCTTGTGGCTTCTCATTGATTGGCACTACCTGCGCAGAAATTGGAAAACAGGGACTCTCTGCCCCTTAATTAAATCTCTTCCCTTAAGCCAGCCCTTTAGTTTTGAATCTCCTTGGTGCCAGAATCATAATTAATAACATCAATAAGATTAACTTCTGGTCCAGCTACCCTAGTCAATCCAGAATGTTCTTTTCAAAGTCAAGACATGAACAAGACAGGTATCTCAGTGAATAGGAAAGAGCAGACAAGATCAATAGGAAAAAGGGAGGAAAAAGATGAGTTCTTGGTTTGAATATAGGATTTTCCCTGGTCACTAGATTTATTGACTTTCAGTTTGGAACAGTTTTGAGGAAGAGAGGAAGGGAGAAAGAAATGGTAGGGATCCAGAGATGGGGGAAGGGAGGGAGGGAGAAGGGAGGGTGGAGAGAGAGAGAGAGAGAGAAATTGGACTTAAACAGTTATTTATTCTAAGTCCAGGGAAAAGGTCAAGATGTTTAAAGATCATTTTATCACCTCTGCCTTCCAGCTGTTAGCCTTGCACTTGAATCATCCCTTTTTCAGTTCCTCACAGTTGGGTCATTTCAAAGGACTCAGTGTATCAGGCCCCTGCTTCCCCATGTCCATGTGCTATGTCAGGCCTGAAATGGACTCTTCTACAGCCTCTATTCTGATATTTCTGGTGTCTTCAAATGACTGCTACCCCTCCTCACTGTAGACAGACAAAGAAAATACAAGAAAGGTTAAATAATTCCAACTCATGGCTCTCTAACTTCTATAAATACTACCCTGAGGTGAATGTTTGTCCAAGTAGAGGTCCTCTGTATGCCTAGTTCTTCCCAGATGCTTAAAAGCCCACTTTATCCTGTACAAGGTTGCATGATACAAGGAGGTGAAGGGCAAAGTTGCAAATGAAGTATCCTTGGAAATAAAGAGACTTTGGAGAAAAGGAAACCAAAGCCAACAAAAGACTCTCTGATGATAGTTTCTGTATTCTTCTCCTCCTGGGTCCTACTACCTTGGATTTCACTTTTCTTGAATATTTTCTAGCATCATCAAGTTCCTTGAAGAGTAAGCATTTTTTTTCTTTTTACATTCTCCAACAGGTAAACATGCCCTATCACCATGCTAATTAGGGAATAAAACCCATTCTGAGACTAGGAAGTTCAGGTTGGTCTGAGAGGGTGGTCTTTCTGAGAGTTCAAAATTCCTGACCCCATTCTGACAGTGTCGAGCATCTTAGAAGACCTAAAAGACCTCTCTGTTGGGTTGTATAGCAATGGCTGCACTCTAGTGCAGCCCATGACTATTTCAGCCTTGCTGAGAGATGGGGAACTTGTCACCTTGCCTTCCTACCACAGTCAAGGAAACTGACTGGGTCACACAGGACAGCACCTGTGGATGGGAAAGACTCCTTATTTAAGCCTGTGGTAGGGGGAACAGAGGACACTGTAAAGGCCAGGCTCTAGGTGGGAGGTGGCAGGGTGAAGGGTGGTGCAGATTAAGATGACAAATGCCAGAATCTAGTAGCAGTGGTCTGAATAGTCTCCATTGGAGAAATGGAAAACAGACAGTCTCCAGCAAGGGAAGAAGGTCATCCTGGCCCCAGGAACATAGTCAAACCTTACTCTCATTAGAAACGGGATAGACAGCATGGAGAAAATCTGGATTAGGGTAGACAAACCATCTTGTGCAGCCACTATTAGCGTTATGTAGTGTACACCCACATAGTTTTGGGATCAGCTGATGAAGTTCTGAGTGGGAGATCAGGAAGGAGCTATTTAATCTCCCAATGGAATCTAATGGAGGAGGGAAGCCCACCCAAAAGGAAGTAAGAAGCCAATAGCTGAACTTTCTAACCCCAACCTTATTCAGAGTACCTGATGGGTATCTTCTGACCATAGCACTTTATAGGCAATCCAGTAGAAGATGTTGAAAGTGAGGAAAGTGAAAGGGAAGACAGACCAAGAGATGGTGTTAATCCTCTTGGCTTGGTCCACATAGAGATCCCATATGGCTTCTCTCTGCCTTTAGAAGAGGGGATGGTGGCTGGGGGCTATAAATGCCAGAACTTTCCATTAGGATGATATCTTCCTTCTGGAATTACATGGAAGAAAAGGCAGAATTCAAAGTCATAGTTCTAAGGTAGAAGGATAGAGGCCAGGCCACACAAACATCTCATAGGTGAAGCTATGTAGATAACGTGTCTGGGTACAAGTGCCTTTTGCATGCATTTTTATGGCTACAAAAGTACTCATGAGATACATGTATGCTAAGAAGCTATATATTATATATGTATGGTATATTACGATCCATTTCCATTTGTAAATAAGCCCCAAGCTGCTTTTTTAAAATGCAAAACATCACTTAGAGCTATCCAAAACCCAATGAAGTGCCAAACCATTCTGGGAGGAACATTTAAATGTCAAGTTATCTCTGACTGATAATAAACAGAATAAACAGAACAAAGAAACCTTTAGAACGGCACAGCTGAGGTCTTTAGACTTGATGAGCTAGAATTCAATGACTTTCAAGAGCTCCAGAATTAATTCTCTACGTACATGGTATCTTCTTAAAAATTCTTTTTCTTGACACAAAGCTGAAAATTTCGTTTCATTTATTTATTTATTTAAATATATTTTATTGATTATGCCATTATAGTTGTCCCATTTCTCCCCCTTCATCCCCCTCCACCCTGCACACCCCTCCCCCACCATTCCCCCCTTTTGTTTATGTCCATGTGTCACAAGTTCTTTAGATTCTATATTTCCCATACTGTTCTTGCCCTCCCCCCTGTCTATTTTCTACCTACCATTTATGCTACTTAGTCTCTGTACCTTCTCCCCACTTCTCCTCCTCCCACTCCCCTGTTGCTAACCCTCCATGTGATCTCCATCTCTATGGTTCTGCTCCTGATCTAGCTGTCCTCTTAGTTTGCTTTTGTTTTAAGTGTGGTTGTTAATAACTCTGAGTTTGCTGTCCTTTCACTGTTCATCTTTTTTATCTTCTTTTTCTTAGATAAGTCCTTTTAACATTTCATATAATAAGGGCTTGGTGAAGATGAACTCCTTGAACTTGACCTTATCTGAGAAGCACTTTATCTGCCCTTCCATTCTAAATGAAAGCTTTTCTGGATAGAGCAATCTTGGGTGTAGGTTTTTGGATTTCATGACTTGGAAGACTTATTTCCAGCCCCTTCTTGCCCTTAAGGTCTCTTTTGAGAAATCCGCTGACAGTCTGATGGGTACTCCTTTGTAGGTGACTCTCCCCTTATCTCTTGCTGCTTCTAGGATTCTCTCCTTCATTTTAATCTTGGCTAGTGTAATTATGATGTGTCTTGGTGTGTTCCTCCTTGGGTCCAATTTCTTTGGGACTCTCTGAGCTTCCTGGATTTCCTGGAAGTCTATTTCCTTTGCCATAATGGGGAAGTTCTCCTTTATTATTTGTTCAAATAAATTTTCCACTTGTTGCTCTTCCTCTTCCCCTTCTGATACTCCTATAATTCGGATGTTGGAACATTTCAAGATGTGCTGGAGGTTCCTAATCCTCTCCTCATTTTTTTGAATTTCTTCTTTTCTGTTTGGTTGTTTATTTCTTCCTTCTGGTCCACTCCATTGGTTTGAGTCCCAGTTTCCTTCCCATCACTACTGGTTCCCTTCATTTCACTTAATTTAGCCTTCATATGTTCATCTAATTTGTGACTAAAATCGACCAATTCTGTGAGCATCCTGATCACCAGTATTTTGAACTGTGCATCAGACAGGTTAGCTATCTCTTGGTCAGTTAGATCTATTGACTCTGGGGCTTTGAGCTGTTCTTCTTGAGCCATAATGTTTTGGTTTGTTTGCGCCTGTTATGTATGAGGGGTGGAGCCTTAGGTGTTCACTAGGGCGGTGCAGTCCAGTTGCTGGGTTGTGATGCTGAATGTGGGGGCAGGGTCAGAGACGGGCAATGGCATTTGTTCTGCTCTCTCTCTGATTTTGGACCCCTCTGCTGCTCGTGGCAAGCAAATTGGTCCCTTCTGATGCTGGTTCCTGGGTGTGTGGGCTTGTGCATCCTCCAGAACCCTGTGGGTCTCTCCAACAAATTCTCTGTGAGCCTGGGAGCCTCTCCCGACACCTTGCCCCCTGAAAGTTTTTCCAATTGGTGCTTTTAGGTTTTAATTACCATTGCTGGGGCCCTGGTTTGTGTGGTCTCTCTCACTGCTCACTCCTTTACCTGGTTTATCTGAGTGTGAATGTGTGACCTCGGTCAACCAGCCACCTTGCACCCTCACAGGATCCCCTGTTGCCACCCCATGCCTGGGATCTGCCAACCGCCGCCTGTGCACCTGGGTTGATCTGGCCACTTTTTCCTGTGTGACCTGTCTCTGCCAGCCACTGACTCCGTCCCTCTTACCTGTCTGGCTGATGGTTCACGGTTGTCGGACTTTTGTACAGTTCAGTTTTCTGTGTGTTTTGGTTGCACTTTTTTTTTTTACTAAATCTTTGTTGTCTTTAAACTTGGCTGTGCAAGGAGGCACAGTGTTTCCACCTATGCCTCCATCTTGGCTGGAAGTCCCAAAAGTTTTAAATAACAGCGTGGATTATCTGGATTAGGGTAAAGGTAATTACTCTATTGCAGATACCTGTGTTTTTCTGCAAATCAGCTATTTCAACATACAGATCAGTATATCTAGGGCAGGGGTGTCAAACTCATTTTCACTGGGGCCACACCAGCCTCGAGGTAGCCTTCACAGGGCCAAAATAACTTTAGGACTGTATAAATGTAACTACTCCTTAACTGTTAAGAGTTGAAATTACATTTGGCCCTTTGCAGGCAACCATGAGGCTGATGTGGACCCTGGTGAAAATGAGTTTGACACTCTTGATCTAGGGTAACATTTGTTACCCAATACACATTCCTTTTATCTATGCAGCATACATTGTGGAAGTAAATTTGATATAAGTACTAAGGAATATAGCAGAATTATGAAAAGTTTATTTATCTAATTGTCAGCTGACAACTTTAAGTAGCTATAACACAGCTGAGAACCAAGAAGTAAGGACAGAAATATAAAGTTAAAGAAGAGAGAGTGGGGGGAGAGAGAGAGACCCTCTGAGTGATTAATAGAGAGAGCTTTACTCATATAAGAGCCCTTCAGGTCGCTACTCATATCCTATTAACTCAGTTTATATACAACTCAAACATGCCTAAATCTGTCTACTTCTAAAAGACACATTGCCTCACAGCTTGGAAATTAGCAGAAGACAAATAAATATATGCTATAACCTGGAAATACTTCATTCAAAGATGGTTACACTTTTTAAGAGTACTGATGTTTATAAGCATAAAACCTTCAGCTATATAAGAAATCACCTGAAATGAAATGCCTCCTTAAGAGATGATGCCAACTGTCTTCTTGGTTTTCCCAAGAATGAAGAAGGTGTCCTGAGACTAGGGACTTTCAATGCTGAAACAGAACAAGATATATGCACATTGAATGAATGTGACATAGATAAACATAAAATGTGAATAAAGTAGATTTTTATACATGCTGTGCAGTTAGAAAAACATTATAGGATCTTTATAATGGAACCTCTGCAGCTTTGTTAACACGTTGTAAAATAACTTCACAGATAAGATGATCTGGTGGGTCCCAGTGCCCTATGATTATTACATCACTATAAGGTCTAGCCTAACACCAGGCATCAGGGGAAGGCAAGCTCAGGCCAGAGATTCAATAACAGATCCTATCTCTTTCCCTGCTTCTACTGGGCTCATGGTAAAAATTTGGGAAAGAACATTGGTCTTGTTCACTGCTCTGTCCCCAGTGCCTAGCACAGTATCTGGCATCTAATAAACAACCAGTGGATATCAGTTGAATAAATGAATGGTCTCTTGCCCTGGCTGGTGTGGGTCAGTGTATCGAGCACCAGTCTACAACTCAAAAGGTTGCCAGTTTTTTCCCCAGTCAGGGTACATGCCTAGGTTGCAGGCCAGGTCCCCAGTTAGGGCCGTGTGAGAGGCAACCAATCAATGTATCCCTGGTACACTGATGTTTCCCTCCCTCTGTTTCTCCTTCCCTTCCACTCTCTTTCAAAAATAAATAAAGAAAATATTTTAAAAATAGATGGTCTGTTGAGCCACATGCTTCAGATATAGGATAGGGAATGGCTTTTTTACATGAAGCTAGTATTCTCTCAAGGGCTCAAACTGAAGAATCTTACTTTGTAACTGAAGAATCAGTTACAAAGTCATTGGCAGAAAAAAACAATTACTTCTTGCTCCACTCTGGCACAATGTTCTGATGCCCTCAGCCTTCAGAAAGAGTGGCATCTTAGGAAAGATAGGAAAGAATCTCTCTTAAGTCTGCCCAGCAGAGAGCTTTGAGCCTTGATTTTGCTAAATTTTGTGGAGATGTATGTGTGTAGGACAGAGGCAATTCGCAATTGTAATTGTTCTTTGACCCTCAGTTGTTGTAGTGGGGCAGCCTTAGCTCTCTGCTCAAAGTTATTTACATAACCTGTTACCAAACTCCCTGGCTCATCTCACCTGTATTTTCTTTTCTTTTTTTAAAAGATTTTATTTATTTACTTTTAGAGGGGAAGGGAAGGAGAGAAGGAGAGAAATATCAATGTATGGTTGCCTCTTGTGAGTCCCCTGCTGGGAACTGGCCTGCAACCCAGGCATGTGCCCTGACTGGGAATTGAACCATGATCGTGTGGTTCGCAGGCCCACACTCAATTCACTGAGCTACACCAGCCAGGTCACCTGTATTTTCAAATTCATTTCCACATTATTCCTACATGAAAGATTGTGCTGGACCCATTTTAGAAATGAAGAACCAGAGGCAAACTAAATATCTCCCAAGTAATTGAAAAATAAGGGGGTAAATAAAATGATTTTCCATTTTGCTTTCCATTTCAGGTCTCTCAGATCTCCCATTCACCACTGCTCATTTTGATCCCCTCACCCCCCATCCAGAAGATACAAGCACAAAATATATTTGTTTGCAAAAAGCTCTGAAAGAGGAAGTTGAATACAATTGCCGTTTCTGCTTCTATAGGTCTAATTATTTTCCCTTTTATCCAATCACAGTAAATCTAGAGGTAATTATTTGGAAATATTACCCAGGCTGAAAAATGCTATTTACACAGAAGAAAAAAACTGGCTAATAGAGTGAGGTGCTCATGGCCTAAATTTTTAGAAATGTATTGTACTATTTGTAGTTGGGAGAGCAAAGATGAGTGGCCTAAAATCTAAGGGGCCCTGGACTTGGGTATTAGCTATTTAGGCCAAATTTTGAGGTGTGTGTGTCTGTGTGTGTGTATTGGGAAGGACAATGGAAATTTAAACACCATATTATGACTTCCATGGTTGTTGAGATAGAACATATTTGTTGTAGCTCTATATAAGGGAGGAAGTGTGGGGAACTAGAGAGGGAAGATATCTCAAAACCAAGCTGGGGAGGGAATGCACAGTATGGGAGGTGAGGTGTGGAGATGGGAAAGAGTGATAGGTATTGAATAATAGGTATTGAAATGAAAAGAAGAAATTGGAGAATGGAGAAAGGTGCTAGGCAAGCAGCATTCTGAACCCAAACCCCCGAGAGGCAGTATTTTGAAATTTCTTCCATTTCTCAAAGTATTCTGTTGATAGTGTCAAAGCTTTCACTCTGTCCAGCTTGAAAGAGAGCCCTTACCAGTCAGTCTACCAAGGTTGGTGAACTGGGTTTCATGGTGCCATGTCCAGAGCCTGGTGCTAGGGCCCAGTGAGGTTATAAAAACAAGAGGGAGAGACCCTTCCCTGTGACACTTAGATGAGCTGTGAAGACAAATCAGAAATATATGGGGGAAAAGGTAAACTACTTCAGAAGGTGACATGGAAGAAGACCACCACGCAGTGAAGACATGTGGCTGAGGAGCGATTACAGAAAAACAGTATTAAGCCTGGATCCAGGTGAACAAGTGGCAGGCTCCTAGAACACTCCTAACTTGCACTTGGCTAAGGGTTCCTTGAAAAGCATATGGATTATCTTCCCTCCCTTAAAAGGGCTCCTCTCAAACTAAAAAACTGCTGCTTCTCCAGCAGGGCCCAGAGACAGGTTTTTGACATAGATTAACTCTGCATCAATTTTTCCAGCCTGCTCAGTGGCTTCCAGGATCCCTCCTACCACTCCACTGGGATAGCAATGGCTTTAGGAAACTCTAAGTGGGACATGAGCTAATGATACCAGTTTGGATTTTCAGGTTTTATTTACATTAATAATAAGCCCAGCTCACTTTCAGGCAGGATCCAGGAGCCTAAGCAGGGCCCAGGATGCTGTTATAACTGTGTCATAATTGAGCATTGATTGTGATGGTCTCTATTATGAAATCAGGATCAAACTATATACAACAAGGGGGTACAGGTAGGCTATGGGCAGTTGGGAGAGGGAGAGGTGCAGGGGAGGTGGAGGCACTAGTGGCAATATGGAGTAGCTCTACATTAGCTGCTGTAGTGTTCTGTTGCTGGACACCCACACAGGCAATTTAGCTGGCAAAAGGACTCTGGAATGGTTCATCAGCCTGCTCTTTTTTTCCAAGGTAGGCATTGAGAAGGCATCAAAATCAAAACTATAAAGGTAAGATTTGGGTACCTGCAGGCAGGTTTAACATAGATAAAGACAGGGTAGGGAAAGTTAGTTTAGAAAAGAATGTATCCTCTTGCCTTTGTGCCAAGTCTCTATATTTTTTCTTCACCTCAGCATGGGATAATAAGGGCTGATATGAGTAGGTCTGTTGAAGAATTGGTCCTATTTAAGGAGATGCAGTTATGGATCATTCCACAAGAGGAAGAACTTTCCAGGGCCCAACTAAAGGATCAAAGCCAGGCAAGAATTTGTTCTCAGAACCACTAATGAGACAGGAGACTTGCCCTCAGCAGAAAGGATTTTTAGCAAGAGACAGTAGTTTGCAAGATTTTTTAGTGCAGACATATGGTAGAGGTAATTCAGCAGCAGCTGAGGTGGGAGGTGGGGTGTTAGGGGAGAAGAGCATTAGTGTTAGACTGTCCCCAAGTAGGGGGTCTCAGATCATCATTTTTCTCCTCCACCTTCTTTCACCTACCCCAGATATCACATGCGTTTGTCCCTTTGGCTTTAAAGCCTCCACATTAGGCGTAAAGCAAAGAGTCAAAGCTCAAGACATGCCAGAACTCTCTCTGGTGATTAAGAAACCAGTGTAGAGCTCAGCAAAGTCTTTGCTCATAATTGGACACTTGTTTCTGTGAAAGTGGCCCAGGCACATCTGTTGTCATAACAATGTATCCAGCACTATTGTCTGGGCAATAGGGGTAAACTGCCTCCATTGTCATGACTACAAGATCCCTGCTAAATTTCCCCCAGGTGATCACTCTATCGTAGAAGAAATGGGGTTAACAAATATGAGTGAGGGAGAACAAGTCAAACCCAACTCCTCTGATGTACCCAATGAATATCAAGGCAAAGAAATCCAACAGTTGGAAGAGGCAAGGGATGATTTTTCAATTCCAGTTTAGCTATGGGGACCCTTTTATAATGCTCCCCTAGAAAGAGACCAAGGCAGACTCTTGAATTCTTAATCTGTATGTGACAACCTGGGTAGGTGGAGAAACAGGAGCAACCACCACTAATTCTCAAAACAATCTTATATTGACTAACAAGGTAAGGTTCTAATACTGGCTAGCATTTTTTTTTCAGTGCTTGTGTTCCAGGCTCTGTGCCAATGCTCTAAATCACCACAGTAGACTTCCCTGAATGGATTAGAGTTCTAATGACAGATTAAGAAAATGGAATCAAACGGTTAAAGTACTTATCTGTGACCATCCTTGGACTAGAATCCAGGGTTACTGATTGCCTGTCAAGTGCTTGCAACTCTAGGTTTGCTCTTGATTTGTGGCAAGAGTGGTAGGGATAAAGGAGTTCTGAGGAGGAAGGAAGTGGGCCTTTAGTTATACACATCACGTGCTGGCACCTCTGCTTTGAATTCCTCATGCTGACAGGAAACAATTCACAGCAGCATACTCCAGCATGGTAGAAAACATGAAAAGCAGGCACACAGCCATCCAGATGTCAATTGCCTTCACATAGGATACCTGCAATATCTATCATCAGAGCAGTCAACCTTCCTGGAGTCCTCCCATGGCTTGTCCAGTGAGTTGTCAGCCCTTATGAACTGCCTGTTGTTCTTCAATTTTATCCTGAATTTCTTCTGGGTTTTAAAGAAGCTTTCCATGATATTTCCAGTTGTATGAAGTCCCATGTTAGTCTTAGGCAAGATTACCCAGTGAGAAGACGTAATCTTGGGGTTGGGGGTTCTGAATTGCAGTCTCAACATCAGACTAGGAGTTTCTTCCTTTCCCTCCTCTACTCCTATTGTTCCCCTGACCCCATGGTTTTTCCTGCTGCTCTTTGTGAGAGGCCCTGCTGAAGAACTGAGCTTAGTGGTGAGCTGGGCCTCCTCTCTCACACTGGAGAGCAGAACAGAGAAAGGGTCCCAAGGGAGTGCTACCCACCCCTGGCTATGGAAACTTCTCTAATTTCTAGGTACCCTTGGCATTGTCTATCCAGTCCCCATTGCTATCCTCTCACTACCTGCCTTGGAAGCCCTTACTTTCTTTTCTTTCTCATTTTCCTTGTGAATATTGGACACTCACTTCTCCTGGAACAGGGTTGTGGTTGGGTGGAGCCAAGAGAGGGTTTAGAACTAAGGTTTATGAAGTCCTTTAACCTCCTTAACTAGATTGACTCCTTACATAGTTTTAAGCTGCTAAACTCACCCTAGAGGGATCCCCAGCAGGAGCAGAATTGATGACAGACAACCTGTTTCCCAAGCTTTTGCCATGTTGGACAGTGAAGATACTGCAGACTCCAGGTAAGGAGCAGGTCTCACTGGATAAACCTTCCACCTCCATGGTTCTTACCCTGGGAAAACCGCTCCCACCAAGGGCACTTGGCAATATTTGGAGACAATTTTGTTTGCACAATTTTGGGGGGTGGTGGTGGCTACTAGCATCTAGTGGGTACAAGCCAGGGACACTGCTAAACATCCTACAATGCACAGGACCCACCCCTAACCCCCACCACATTCTCACACACACAACAGGAATTATCAGGCCCAAAATGGCAACAGTGCTAAGGTGGATGAAATCCTGTGCTCTCTTTTAGGAGAATTCCACTGAGGTGGGTAGTGCTGATGGGTTGCTATGCAACCCTGATTAAGCATCCTTTTGTGTTTCCATTTTGCCACCTACTACTAAGAGGGCATCCTATTTCATTCACCATCTCCCAGTCCCACTGTGCCCCCAGGGATGTCTAGTAACTTCTACAAAATTTAACAATGAGGTAATGACAAGGGAGATCCATAAAGGGCTTTGGTCCATCAAAAGAAAAAGTGCACCGTAAGCAGCAGAAAGAAAGTCTTATTAATGATGAGTGTGTTAATAATAAATCTTGCCCTGGCTGGTGTAGCTCAGTGGATTGAGTGCCGGCCTGTGAACCACACGATCGTGGTTCAATTCTCAGTCAGGGCACATGCCTGGGTTGCAGGCCAATTCCCAGCAGGGGACTCATGGGAGGCAACCATACATTGATGTTTCTCTCCATCAGTGCTTCTCTCCTTCCCTTCCCCTCTGAAGATAAATAAATAAAATCTTAAAAAATAATAATAAATCTTAAATGTCTCTGGAATCCATTCATTCAACTATCCTAGCCCATCTGAAGGACTGCAACAGTTTCCTAAATGGTCTCCCTGCATCTATATTTGCCACCTCCAATCTGTTCTCAAAATGGTAGTAAGAATTTTGTTTGCAAAATCTAAATGTGATCATATCACTCCCCTTCTACCAAGCCTTTATTGGCTCTCCAGTAGTACCCTTATAGTACAGTCTATACCTGTCTTAGCATGCCTACCCCTTCAGCCTCATCCAACCCTTTGCAATCTATGACCCTGCCATGATGAACTATTATTTTTCAGTAGTCTCCTAACAAGACAATCTCTCTGTGTCTCTCTCCTTTACCTGTACAATTTTTACTGTTCAATTTGGATATCACATCCTCTAGGAAGCCTTCCATAATCATTCTACCCTGCGTCTGTTGCCTCTGTTTTATATGCCCAGGTTACCTACAATTTCTTAGTATCCATCAAATATAAGTGGCCATTTCCTTCACTAGACTGTGAGTGCTTGTATGGCAGGGACAGTTTCTATTGTGTCCACTGCTAAATCCACAGTGCTTAGCTAAGTACCTGGCGCATAGTAAATATTTTTTGAATGGATGGATGGTTAGATGAATTAATGGGTGAGTGAATGGATGGATGGTTTAGCAATGTATCTGTCTCTACTGGCTTCTGTTTCCCCTTTTTGCCCTCCTCACTACTACTAAGAACTATGGACCATTTAGGTTGTAGTACCTCAAGAGAATTGAGTCATTCCTCCAACTAATGTGACTTTAGGTCTAATCTGCCAGTCTTTGGCAGAAAGTTCCATTTAGTTCTTCCATTTTGCATGGAGCCACCTGCAGTTGTATAGATCAAGAATGGCAGAGAGACAGAGATCAGTGCTTTTGGATGACCCCATAATAACAAAGAAGAAGATGTAATTTACTGAACCTCTGCCTTATTAGTGTATATTTACAACAATTCCAAGTTTTTGCTAGTATAAACAGTGACACAGGAGCCTTCTTGGGGTCTAAAGACAATATGATACATTAGAATATTTTCTTCTAAAGAATTCCAAGGAGTGGGGATACCTGGATCAGCATGAATATGATATTTTATTGAGTTGTACACTTGAAACCTATATGGTATTATGAACCAATATCACTTCAATACATTTAATTTAAAAAAACTCTCAAAATGTGGCCCCCTGCACCACCTTCATCAGAATCCTCAGTATGGTTGTTCAAATGCAGATCAGAATCTCTGAGGGGGAGAGCCCAGAAATCAACATTTTAATAGGCTCCTAGGGGAATACAAAATTGCCAGGGTTCCCCCAACCCCAGTAAAGGTTATACCAATTTCCACTCCCATCAGTGTTTTTTAAATTCTTTTATTTTTAATTGTTGTTCAAGTACAGTTTTCTGTCTTTTACTCCCATCCCAGCCCATCCACCCATCCCTCCCCACCTCCCTCCCACTTCCACTCCCCCACCTAGTTTTTGTTCATGTGTCCTTTACATTTGTTCCTGTAAACCCTTCCCCTTTTCCCCTGACATTCCCTCCCCTCTCCCCTATGGTCACTGTCAGCCTGTTCTCTATTTCAGTGTCTTTGTTTATATTTTACTTGCTTCTTTGTTTTGTTGTTTAGCTTCCGGTTAAAGGTGAGATCATGTGGTATTTGTCTTTCACTGCCTGGCTTATTTCGCTTAGCATAATGCTTTCAAGTTCCATCCATGATGTTGCAAAGGGTAGGAGCTCCTTCTTTCTTTCTGCTGCATAGAATTCCATTATGTAAATGTACCATAATTTTTTGATCCATTCATTTCCTAATGTGCACCTAGGTTGCTTCCAGCCCTTGGCCATTGTAAATTGTGCTGCTATGAACATTGATGTGCATAGGTTCGTTTGGATTGGTGTTTCAGGGTCCTTAGGATATAATCCTAGCAGTGGAATTGCTGGGTCAGAAAGCAGATCCATGTTTAGTTTTCTTAGAAAATTCCATACTATTTTCCATAGTGGTTGTACCAACCTGCAATCCCACCAACAGTGCACTAGGGTTCCCTTTTCTCCACAACCTCTCCAACATTGTTGTTTGTTGCTTTGTTTATGATAGCCATTCTGACTGGTGTGAAGTGGTATCTCATTGTGGCTTTAATTTGTATCCCTCTGATAGCTAGCATTTTTAAATTCAGTGGCCTATTCTCCTCACTCCCTGTACCCCCACATACACAAATGCACATACTCATAGGGCTTCCTATGAGCATGAAACTTCAGTGGCACCCAAAGCACATTGGCACACCATAGGAAGTACCTAGGTTATCCCCTCTTCATCCTGTGGCCTCTCTCTCAGGGTCATAACTCTTGGCAATCAAACTGCCAGGGTAAATGAGGCAGCATCAGGGTGAATATGCTCTGGGTAGTTCCTCTCTACTTCCTGGGCCATATTTCACACATGGGAAGACAAACCATTTTACAAGAGGTAGGCAGTGGTGGCAGCAGTAGGAGGAATGGACAAGAATCCACTAGTGCCCTGAGGTCTGTTCCCTCCTGGTTCAGTGCAGCCATTGACTTCTCCCCGATGTAGATTCCCTATCTTCCCACAAAGTTGGCCCCAAGATAGGCAGAGCATTCCTACTACTCAGTGGCACAGGCCCATTTACTCTGCAGCATGTGACAGGGACAAGAATATGGGCTTTGGAATTAGACCAATCTGAATTTGAATGCTAAATCAGCCATTTAGAACCTCAGTTTTCCCTTTCTGGAAAATTGGACTGATAACACCTGCCATAATGATAACCACTTAACACCACATTTGGTATACAGAGGCTTGCTGCTTGCCCCCTACTCTCCCATATGGAGGGCCTCCTATGACTCAGAGAGTAAAGACCCTGGGTTTTTACCAGTGTTGTGTAGTGCTTAGTCCTTTAATAGCCTAGATCCTTTTCATCTCACAAGATAAACTGGTGTAGAGTCAGCCCCTCAGCCACTTGTACAGTGGGATCATCTTTCAGCCACTCGAACATGAGGTCATTCATGGTATAGCCAACTGAAAGTGACAGAGATGGCAGAAGGCTGCAGAGTGTTGGTGTTGGATAGAGGTAGGGTGAGGGTTAGAACTGGCAGAAAGAACAGATGAATAAGACCTGGGTTTTAGGAGCTCCATGCATATCTTAGAAAGGGAAACATTTCTGAAGAGGGTTCTTGGTCAATTGTCTCACAGGCCCATCATAAATGGGAAAATCAGAAAGATTTCCAGACTCCTCTCCTACCTAGTTTTGAAGCTTTAGAGAGATCCAAAAATAAATTATTCTGGTAGACCTAGAAAGAAGGTCAAAAAGGTTGAAAAGATGTCAAGGAACCCAGCTGGGAACCTCCTGCCATATCTCAAACCCAAGAGAATAAACATGTGTACCAAGGCCATGTCTCAAGCTGAGCCAGCCTCAGAACCAGGGATTCTGCTAACTCACCCTAGGGAGGAGAGAGCTACTTTATACCATGCTAGTCATGCATGGGATAATATGTATACCACAGACTCTTAGCCAGGGCCCTGAATTGGGGGATATTGAGAGCTAACATGTGAACATGCCAGGTTGCTCACAGAGAGTTAGAAGTTTGTGAGGGCTCCTATCACATCTATGACCATATTCACACCTGTCAGATAGAAATGGGAGCAGAAACACCAAGGCTCATGGATGTCCAGAGTAGAGCTAGCGTAGTAGTATGATATTGGGCAAGTCTCTTCCTCTTCTGTAAAACGCTCCACCTACTTTTAAAAGTTATTGTAAGAGGGTAATGAGAACCTGGTCATAAAAGTGGTTTATGAACTGGAAAGAGCTGACCATATACGGCACATTCTAGCAATCAAAAGTATTACATGCTGGAAACAGCTCAGCGAGCCTGCTTCTGAAGACCAAGTGGATGTCTCCTGGTCTCACAGTGTTACCACACTCAGGAGATGGCAAAGGGGTGGACATAGGTGATGATTCAGCCTTGTCGTTCTTTTGCTTCTCTGAACTTGGTGCAGCCCCTGTAGGCTGGCATCTTTGCTATAGAATAACCCTTGGCTGATTTTTCCACTCTGGGCACTGTTCTATGTCTAAAACTGTCCTTGTCCACCTCTCTACAACTTATCTGTAGAGATTCCTCATTTCATGAGGAATCAAGGTTCCTCATTTATTCCTCATTTCATGAGGAATCAGGGTTCAAAGAGTACCCCATCCCTGCCAACTCTGGCAGTTTTACGGGCATCTTGAATATCTTAACTCACGGGGAGTTGAGGTTCTCTCTCACTTAAGGCACTGTGAGAGGGAACACACGTTTGGGCAGAGGAAGTGCCCCTCAAATGTCCTCCCACAACCACCACAAACAAATTTGTATGTAAGGCAGGGGTCTTCCCATTCTCTAGCCCCATGGAACAGCCAGGCCAGCAAATTGTATGGGGATGGGAAAATAACACTGTGTTGGGTATTAGCAAGTGCCAGCTTCTAGTCTCATTTTTGCCAAGGAATGTGAGTGTTTAGTGATATCCCTTCCTGCTCTGGATGCCCTTTTCCTGTCTGGAATATCTCAGGATGGAGTTAACTAGCTGGGATACCAGGCCTTATTCCATGACTCTCTAGGGACACTTACAACTCTCCAGCTGCATCATGCAGGTCTGGATGTCTCTGGGGGAAGTCCTTGAGGTCTATTCCACAAGACAAAATGAGGATCAGCCTAGCAGGGCCAGTAAGAAAGAAATGACATTGGTTTATTGGGGCCAAGCATAACACAGGGGCCCTCCTTCAACACCTCAGCATCGATCTGGCTTCTTCCTTTTGACTCAAACTCTCCCAGCAGGAACACCTGATGCTGTAGAGCACATTACCATTCTTGAAGATGTGTAGTAACTTGTCATTGGCAGTCACCTCATGGAAGTTGGCCCCTTTCTCATTGGTAAAGAACAGGTTGGGTTTCCAGATAGAGTCCAGTATGGAAGAGTTGAGGTCTAGTGAATCATCAGGGTATTATCTGTAGGCCAGGCGTGGGTCATTCCACTGCTTCCCCAAGAAGGCATTCACCTGGTAGACTTACAAGGGTGCAGAGATGAGCCCATCAGTGAGAGTGGTATTCCAGGGGCCCAGCCAGGTTTACATGGATAGGAGGGTCATGAGGTAAAAATGCTGAGAGCACATCTAAGAGGTAATGGGCATTTTCCATGGGAGAAACAGCCAAACTGGGCTGATATAGGAAAGATAGGAAGGGAAAATACATTTTTTGAGCACTTACTATGCACAGGCTCTCTTCTAAGTGCTTTCTTTTTTTAAAAAATATATTTTAGTGGTTATACCATTACAGTTCTTCTATTCCCCCCTTCATTCCCCTCCACCCACAAACTTCCTACCCCACCATTCTCCCCCCCTTAGCTTATAACCACGTGTCTCAAGTTCTTTAGATTCTATATTTCCCCCACTATTCTTGCCCTCCCCCTATCTATTTTCTACCTACCCTCTATGCTATTTTCTGTGCCTTCTCCCCCCTTCTCCTCCTCTCACTCCCCTGTTGCTAACCCTCCATGTGTTCTTCATTTCTATGGTTCCACTCCTGATCTAGCTGTCCTCTTGGTTTGCTTTTGTTTTAGGTGTGGTTGTTAATAACTGTGTGTTTGCTGTCCTTTCTGTTAACATTTTTCATCTTCATTTTCTTATATAAGTCCCTTTAGCATTTCATATAATAAGGGCTTGGTGATGATGAACTCCTTGAACTTGACCTTATCTGAGAAGCACTTTATCTGTCCTTCCATTCTAAATGAAAGTTTTGCTGGATAAAGCAATCTTGGCTGTAGGTCTTTGGATTTCATGACTTGGAATACTTCTTTCCAGCCCCTTCTTGCCTGGAAGGTCTCTTTTGAGAAATCCGCTGACAGTCTGATGGGTACTCCTTTGTAGGTGACTGTCCCCTTAGCTCTTGCTGCTTCTAGGATTCTCTCCTTCGTTTTAGTCTTGGCTAATATAATTATGATGTGCCTTGGTGTGTTCCTTCTTGTGTCCAACTTCTTTGGGACTCTCTGAGCTTCCTGGATTTCCTGGAAGTCTATTTCCTTTGCCAGACTGGGGAAGTTCTCCTTTATTATTTGTTCAAATAAGTGTTCCACTTGTGGCTGTTTCTTTCCCCCTTCTGGTACCCCTATAATCCAGATGTTGGAACGTTTAAAGATGTCCTGGAGGTTCCTAAGCCTCTCCTCATTTTTTTGAATTCTCATTTCTTCATCCCTTTCTGGTTGGATGTTTTGTTCTTCCTTCTGGTCCATTCCATTGATGTGAGTCCCAGTTTCCTTTCCATCGCTATTGGTTTCCTGGACATCTCCCTTCATTTCAATTAGTTTAGCCTTCATATGTTCCTCTAATTTGTGACTATAATCAACCAGTTCTGTGAGCATCCTGATAAACAGTGTCCTGAACTGTGCTTCTGAGAGGCTGGTAATTTCTCGGTCGCTGAGAGTTATTGGCTCTGGGACTTTGAGTTCTTCTTGCGCCATCTTTCGGGCTGTTCATTCCTGTTTGGTAGCAGGATCGGAGCCCTAAGGTGTTCACCAAAGCAGGGCAACTCAGTCGCTGGGTTGTGACGTTGTATGTGGGGGCAGGGTCAGAGAGGAGCAATGGCGCCCCGTCTGCCACCTCCCGCCACGGCCCCCACAGGTGCTGCAGCTGCCACTGTTACCGGGCCCACGCGTTTCGTCCCACTGCACGCAAGTGTGCCACCGCCGTCAGCCCTCGCCCCCTTGGGCCTGAGTGGTCCATCTCACTGTGTGCAAATGTGTGACCCCTCTCAGTCTGCCCCAGACCCTGACTGGGTCTGGGCTGCCTGTGCGCCTAGGTCGGGGGATCTTTCCTGCCCGACCCTGTTCCGCTGCTGGCTCCGCCCCTCTTACCATCCCCGTTGAACGGTTAGTAGTTGTTGGACTTCCGTATAATTCAATTTTCTGTTTTTTGGCTGTGTCTTTGTTCTCCAAACCTTTGTTTTATTCAAACTTGGTTGTGGGAGAAGGCACAGTGTTTCCACCTATGCCTCCATCTTGGCGGAAGTCCCTAAGTGCTTTCTTTATGTGCTTCATCTCATTTAAATCTCTCACCCACCCTGTGAGGAGGATGCTGTTATGACCCTCATTTTCCAGATGAGGAAACAGACAAAAAGAGACCTGCCTAGGGTCACGCAGCTATTCAATGGTAGAGTCAGGATTTGAACACAGGTTTTCTGATTCCAAAGCCTCCTAGGCTACCTCCTAGGCTGGACCATCTACTGCTTAGGTTAGTCTGCCTTTAGCACTGAAACTATGGGTTGGGAAAAGTGTTCCTCCTGATGACCAGTTTCACACATAACATAGGCTTAGCCATGACCATGAAACCAGGAGAGGACAGCAGAAGGAGAAAATGCTTGCTAGCTAGAGGGCTTCACCCATTCACACTAGAATAGAAGTGGGGAACAGAGAGATCTTACCATGGAAGTCTCAGTGATAGAGCTGAAACTGTTGAGGAAGATATTGCAGGTCACATTTATGGGTAGGCCTAAGGGCAGGTAGTAAAGCACAGCCATATTGTCAGGGCATTCCAGGTGCCTGGGAACAGGTTTCAGAACTCCCTCCTTGAGCTTGAGGCCAGAGCACTGCTGGGAAAGGGCAGTGCCAGCTACACACGCCCATGGACAATGGGGAGGAGAGGCTCCTTCTGAGCTGAAAAACTTAGCCTTCTACCTCCAACTTCCTGCCTTTGGGGCAGGCAATAGGAGCTAGATCATCAGTGTGTCTGTGGGGGGAGTAGTTTGTGGGATGAGTGTTTCTTACCTTTAAAATTGGGGCAAATCTTGGCATCATATCCAGATGTCTGCCCCATAAGCTTGTCAAGGAAATCAGAGAACAACATGGGGTGGGAACTCTTGGTCCCAGATTTGATTTCCTCTTTTGCTAAGGCAAGCCTGGACAGGAGAGATTTTTAAAAATCTAAGGCCAGTTGTATTCTGCCTTTATCACAGACCCTCTCTTTCCCTGTCCCTAACCACATCTGGCTGGTCTCCCCATCAGGCAGCAGGATGGGACAAGGTGAGTTCCTGGGTGTCCATTTGCAAATTGAGAACAGAAGCAGCTATAAACCAAAATAGTAGATCACCAGTTAGTCCTAGAAAATGGCTTTCATTTATATTAGATCTTTTTTTCTTCACCATTCTAAGTGTGATGGGAGTAAGGACTATTGTTTCCATTTTACAGATGAGAAAACTGAGGCTTACAAAGCAGGGGGAGTTGTGTGATTGCAAATTGCTGCAGCTGCTATGGAAAACAGTATGGAATTTCCTCAAAAAGTTAAAAGTACAACTAGCACATGATCCTCCAATTGCACTTCTGGGTATCTATCAAATGAAAACAAACACTAATTTGAAAAGATATGTTCACCCCTATGTTCATTACAGCATTATTTACAATAGCCAAGATATGGAAGCAACCTAAGTGTATATTTAAAAATAAATGGATAAAGGAGATGTGGTGGATATATATGTTGAAATATCATGCAGCAATAAAAAAGAATGTAATCTTGCCATTTGAGACAATACTGATGGACCTAGAGAGGGTTGTGCTAAGTGAAATAAGCCAGTCAGATAAAGCAAATACTGCATAATCTCACTTATACATGGAATCTAAAACAAACAAACAAGGAAAATGAAAGAGGAATGACTTGCTCAAAGTCTCAGAGATGGTGAGTGACAGGATCAGGACATGAACACGAGGCTGAGGGCTCATGCATTATTCTCATTTTGAAGGTGCCTTAAATGTATTCAAAGTAAAGTGACCACACACTGGAAATAATGTGGCTATGGCAACATTTTGCGTATCTGGCCCAGCCAAGGATTGGAGGGGCTCAAGAATAATTGTATCCCTGAGAGTTGGTTTCAGCTGTTTGGCCTTCATGCTGAGCCACTCAGGCTCTAGGACTTAGCTTCTGGAGAGGGGGGCTTGGCTTCTGGCATATGATCTAGCATGAAGCTCTTTTGAGCTGGACCAGAGTTCAGGGTTGTGGCAACTGCAGACAGATGAATGTGCTTTGGCAACAAAGTAGGTGAGAAAGCAGGGCTCTAGGAGCATGGAAAAGCCTCCCAGTAGGATGGCCATGCTTAGAAGGCCAACTCCCATCTTTTCCTCTTAATGGGTTGATTTTAAGTAAGGAGCCATTGTGTTTTGGCCTGCGCTAGAAGCCATCTCTTTTTCCCTTTGACGAGTTTCCCCTTTAAGAGCAGCAAAGCTGTTTCCACAGGACTGCTTCTCTGCTTACTATTGAACAGCTAGAGGAGGCACCAGGAACTCAACAAAGCCTTGAGGGCAGAGGTGGGGCTCAAGGCCTGAGCCCAGGCTGGACTCCTGGGTGGGCCCTGTGACTCCTGCTCTTCCTGCCATTACCACTGATCCAGATCTAGAGCTAGTTCCTGCACTGCTACACTGTGGGGCTGGAGGCAGGGTGACTGCTGTCCTTCTTGGTCTGAATCTCCTTTGAGCTAGTGGGCTTCTCTTTCCCAGTAAATCTATACACCCACCAGTGATGGATACAATATTAACTATAGCTAAGGCACCATGCTAAATGCTTTACTCACTGTATCTACTTTAGTTCCTACATCAATCCTCTCAATAAGTGCCATTATTATCCTATTATATAGATGAGGAGATTAAGGATCAGCAAGGTGAAACAACTTGTTCATGATCAATATTCATCCAGACCCGTAGTAGAGGTAGAGAAGGGCAGCTGGACAGAGAGGACTCTTGTCAAGGTGGTGGCTGGAGGATCACGTGAGGCAGCAGCTGGTGGACAGGGCAGTCGCATATTTGCATGCAGATAAACTGGGAGGAACAACTGGGGAGCAAGACAGACTGTGCAACCCAGAGTTCCAGCACAGAAAAACAAAGTCTCAAAACCTTTGACTGAAAAAAACCTGTGGGGGTTGAGGCAGTAGGAGAAACTCCTAGCCTCACAAGAGAGTTCCTTGGAGAGACCCACAGAGTCCTAGAATGTACACAAACCCATTTACTTAGTAATCAGGACCAGAAGGGCCCAATTTCACTGTGGGTAGTGGGGGGAAGTGACTGAAAACTGGCAGAGAGAAGACCAAGCAGCACTTTTCCCTCTAAGATCCCTCCCCCCCACATACAGCATCACAACACAGCAACCTGGGTTGTCCCACCCTAGTGAAAACCTAAGGCTCTGCACCTTACTACATAACAGGCACTCCAACACACATACACACACACACACACACACACGCACACACGCACACACGAACACAATGGTCTAAATGAAAGAACAGATCAAAGCTCCAGAAAAAAATATTACTAAGTGACGAAGAGATAGCCAACCTGTCAGATGCACAGTTCAAAATATTGGTAATCAGGAAGCTCACAGAATTGGTTGAATATGGTCACAAATTAGAGGGAAAAATGACAGCTATGAAAAGTGAAATTAAAAAAAATGTACAGGGAATGAACAGTGATGGGAAGGAAACTGGGACTCAAATCAATGGTTTGGAGCAGAAGGAAGAAAGAAACATTCAATCAGAACAGGATGAAGAAACAAGAACTCAGAAAAAATGAGAAGAGGCTTAGGGACCTCTGGCACAACCTTAAATGTTCCAACATCTGAATCATAGGGGTGCCAGAAGGAGAAGAGAAGAACAAGAAATTGAAAACTTATTTGAAAAAATAAATTATCAAAGGAGAACTTCTCCAATCTGAGAAAGGAAATACACTTTTAGGAAGTGCAGGAAGTTCAGAGAGTCTCAAAGAAGTTGCACCCAACAAAGCACACACCAAGGCACATCATAATTACATTACCTGAGATTAAAGATAAGGAGAGAACCTTAAAAGCAGCAAGAGAAAAGGAGACAGTTACCTACAAAGGAGTTCCCATAAGACTATCAACTGATTTCTCAAAAGAAACGTTACAGGGAAGAAGGGGCTGGAATGAAGTATTTGAAGTCATGAAAGGCAAGGACCCACATCCAAGATGACTCTATTCACCAAAGCTTTCATTTAGAATGGAAGGGCAGATAAAGTGCTTCCCAGATAAGGTCAAGTTAAAGGAGTTCATCATCACCAAGCCCTTATTATATGAAATGTTAAAGGGACTTTTCTAAGAAAAAGATCAAAATTATGAAGAGTAAAATGACAACAAACTCACAGCTATTAACAACCTAACCTAACCACCCCCCCCAAAAAAACAAAACACCAAACGAAGCAAACAAGTACAACAGGCACAGAATTACAGAAATGGAGATCACATGGAGGGTTATCAGTGGGGGAGTGTGACAGGGAGAGAGGAGGAAAAGGTACAGAGAATAAGTAGCATAGATGGTAGGTAGAAAACACACAGGGAGATGTTAAGAATGGTATAGAAAATATAGAAGCCAAAGAACTTATGTGTACAACCCATGGACTTGAACTAAAGGGGGAGGAATGTAGTGGGGGGGCTGTGCAGGGTGGAGGGGAATAAAGTGGGGGAAATGGGATAATTGTAATAGCATAATCAATAAAATATATTTAAAGAAAAGACAGATGACAGTGAATATTGGGGGAAATGTTTGTCTTCATTGGAGAGAGGTGGAGATGGAACAGTGAGATAACAGTTTTCATCCCTTACATTTGCAAGTTTAAAATTAAGTAAATGTCAATATGTTTGAGAACATAGTAAGTCACACATTGTCACATGGGGGAGTGTTGATTGCTGCCCGATCTTTCCCAAAGCAGTTTAGTCACATATGCTAAGGCTTGCTATTGTTCTCTTCTCTCAGAAGAAAGTGTGGGAGGTGAGGCCTGTTAACTGTTTTATTTGCCTTTCTTCCTAGTGGAGATTAACATTTTCTCTAATGTTTGTTGTCATTTGTCTTCATTTTTGAATGGTTAGCTTATGTACCACTATGCTGTACACCTGAAACTAAACAAAATAACATTGAGTGTAAACTGTGATAAAAAATAAAAATAACAAAAAATTTTTAAAAAGCTAAGCTAGTAAAGCTAAAGTCAAGATTCAAATACAGAGCTATTGACTTCAAAACTAAGTCCATCTATAATACCATAATACCATTATGCAAGCAGGCCAGGGTGGGCTGCCAAAGAACCAGGGTAAAGAAAGATCTGTGGCAGCTATACCTTGACCTCCTAAAGTCCTGCCTCCTTGAATCTCTTGAGTGGGAAGAAGCCATTACCCTGGCACAGAGGCCACCTTCGCCCCAATCAGGGGCTGCCAGAGCAGGTGTCCTACGGAGACTGAAAATCCGAGGAGGCTAGTGGTGGTGCTGGAGCAACAAGTCCATGGCTTCTCCACAAGGTGTCTATACCAGCCACGTGCTACTTTTGGCCATAGGCCACCTGCCTTTTGGCAGGCCACATGGCCCCAAACATGGAGCAGCCAGATCCTTGCCCTCCTTCTCAACCCCACTCATGTCACTTCTCCTGCTCACCCCATCCCCAGGACCCTGGCACAGGGCTGTGGGCTTAGCTGTTTTGGGCTCCAACCCCTATTTCAGCCCCTACTTTGTCTATAGGTCTGAGAGCAGCATCACTGTGAGATTTTCAGTGTAGAAATTTCTAAATGCTGGCAGACAGGGAAGGTTGCAATGCAGTGGGGTAGGAAGAGAACTCTGATCTGCCCCTGGGTAACTGAGTTACTTTGGACAGGTCATACTTCCTTTCTAGGCCTTAGTTTTCATTTCTACAATAAAGGGCTTAGACTCAGGACTTTCTAAGGGGCTGCCTTGTTTTAATTGCCCAAGTGGGAATGCTGCTGCTGAAACTTGGGCCCTGAGACAACGTCTCCTCCAGGAGGTCCAACAATGCCCCACTGGGGGCCCCTTTGCCTTGCATCCTCCTATTAACTCCAGCTGAACGGCCATTCCACTTTGGGTTGCTTTTCACTCTTCAGACATTTACCAGCCCCCACATATTGCATCCCTGTCTGCCAGCCAGCCAATGTGTGTGCAAGCAGTAATTCAGGAGGCTCCCCAGTAACAAGCAGTTCTAGTGTGCTCCTTGTATTAAAGGGAGGGGGATGGTACGGAGGCAGTGACCCTCACCCTCCTTCCAGTTTGGGAGGCACTGTTCTTATGACCAGTTCAGCCCAAGCCACAGCCATCTTTCCTGCTCAGCCTGTCCATCTAGACTGGTTCCTGGTTTAATAAGAAAGGGACCCCAAAGCATGTCTTGCCTCCAAGGTCAGGAAATGACTGCCAGTTAGTCTCCATTCAGAGACCATGAGCAGCCATGTGCACACAGGCAGGATAACTGCAAAGAGCCAAAATTTGGTCAGGCCAGATTCATTCTGATGTGGTTTGGGGTAAACCCCTGATACTCTAAGCCTCTTGGTTGGGAAGCTGGCAGATGTTGGTGTCATTTTTAAAGATCTGAGCAGTGTGTGGCCAGACTGGTAGGGGTATAGAATTGGATGGCCTCTGTTCTGGGGCTTAGCTACCTAGTACTTCCCTAGGCCCAGAAAGCTCCCACCCATGCAGAAGTCTTCCTACTAGCTCCAGGACCTTGACCCACTTCATATAAAGCTCCTGGGTACTGATTGGAGGAAGGAGTGTCATATCCTGAAGCCCTCCAGAAGGTTTTTTTTTTTGTGTGCAAAATTAGAAGAAACTGTGCGAGATGCCTCTGCTACTCCCTGCCAGAGTTTGGATATATGCAACACCTTCTCACCCTGACTCAGCTCACCTGATGAGGACCTGCCCTGGCAGGGTCCAGAGAAGAAAGGAGAGGGTTGCAGGAATTTGAGTTGTCATTCTGTGGACCCTGGATCCCTTTCTCAGCCTGGCCGAGGTGAAGGGATATCCTGTGGTGTCTGCTGTACAGATCCTTTTTCCAACTTGTTCAGCTAGCAAGAAGCTGGTAGGATCAGGCTAGGAGTTCTCTCTCTCTCTCTCTCTCTCTCTCTCTCTCTCTCCCTCTTCCTGTCCCACCCTCTCCCACCCTCTCCCTCTCTCTTACTTACTGTCTTATCTTCTGCCTTGCTATTACCAGTCAGGAGCCAGAACTCTTCCTGTAGAAATGATCCTGACACAGACAACCCTGTTGTCTCCTGATCTGGTTCGCCTGGACTCACGGAGTGCCTCAGCCTGCCCATGGTGGGAGCTGGGAGAGATTCTCTTTGTGCAGCAACAAGTTGCCAAAACCTGGAGAGCCTTGGAGGGGAGGGAGGAAGGAGACTGGGAGGAGGGAGATTGGGAGGAAGTTTCCTTCCTTCCAACCACCCAGATGCACCCTCCAAAAGCAGTAATTTAAAGGCACAGTTGCTGGCAGATGGAGTGTGTTTTGGAGCTCATCAATGTGCTGTGGAGGAGCTGGGGCTGCTGATGCTACCCAGAGAATACCTGAGGTGTTCTGTCCAGCTTCTAAATCTCCCTCTGGAGGAGTCTGTGCAGGCTGCCCTGCTTTCCGCTCACCAACAGTTTCCCTTTTACCCTGGAGCTATGCTGAAGTCCTAATGAGTTTTACAAAGGGGAAAAATACCTGAGAGGATTTAGGCAGAGAAACTGGGTATTTGCAAGCTGACAACTTCAGGTCAGGTATGAGAGGGGTCAAGGAAGAGGTGGTCAAGGGCAGGGGTGGTTCTTCAATCTTCTCGATGGAGGCACAAGGGATGGAGGATAGAGAGGAACTTTGAAGCGCTTCTCATATGTGGTCTGTTTGTCTTCCAGTCTGTACATTTTTCTCTCTGACTGTCTCATCTCCTTCATCCTTGCAGCTGCGCATCCTTTTCCTGCTTCTTTTCCTTAGGTCATTTGTGGTGAGCTTGGGAGGCCCTCTGTAGTTCTTGGAATTCTCCCTTTCCCAACACACTTTCTCTATCCCAGCTCTATTGGGGGAAGGGATAGGTAGGTGTCTCTGGCAGATTCAGGGTAGGTCTGGCACACAGCAGGCTTTGCAAGCTTTAGAGGAGTTGAGGGAATTAAGATCAATGGCCTAGCAGCTGGCAGCCCTGGACAGAGGATAAGAGGCAGGGAAGGTGGGCTTTCTACACTCTTGCCTCTGTCCATTTGCTTATAGCATCCAGGTATTTCTGCAGCTCCATGTCCTCTCCTGGACACTTTCCCACTCCCAGATGCATCATCTAAACTGCTCTGGGACTTCCCCAAGTGGCTTGCCCGCCCTCCCTCTCTCTTTTTCTCCATTCTTTTCCTCCCTCTCTGAAGCTTTCTTTTATCTATCCTCTCTACATCTCCATTTTCCTCCCTGTTTCTTCTCTCTTTCACCTGTGTCTGTCTCCCGACCCTGTTTTGTTCTCACTTTCTCTCCATCCCACTTTTTCTCCCAACCTCCCCCTATCATCTCCCTTCTCTCATGTTCTGCTCCTGAATTACAACAGTGAAAACCAGGGGTTTCCATTTCTTCTTCAATGGAAACCCACACACCTGCTCTGCTGAATTCTGAGTGTGCTGGAAGGACACATTGGTGCCACTTTACTGGAGTCAATTTCAGAGCTAACTGCAGCACCTCCATCCTCTTTGGATCACCAGAGAGTGGTTTGTGGGGATTGGGAGCTCCTCTATGGATCTCTTGAGTACTTACTAGGATTAATTATTACAACACAATGATGGTGGGACTTGTGGCTGTGTTATTATTAGAGAGAAGGAATTTTAAAACCACACATGAACGTGAAAGAAGACAATTTAAAAAACACACACTGAGAGTTCTGGCTAAGATGGAGGTGTAGGTAGATACACTTTGCCTCCATGCACAATGAAAAGAAGGGCAACAACAAATTTAAAAAAAAAACAGAACTGCTAGAAAATTGAATTGTATGGAAGTCTGACAACCAAGGAGTTAAATAAGAAGTATTCATCCAGCCCTGGCTGGTGTAGCTCAGTGGATTGAGCGCGGGCCTGCGAACCACACAATTGCGGTTGGATTCCCAGTCAGGGCACATGCCTGGGTTGCAGGCCAGTTCCCAGGAGGGGACACATGAGAGGCAACCATACATTGATATTTCTCTCCCTCTCTCCTTCCCTTCTCCTCTAAAGATAAATAAATAAAATCTTAAAAAAAAGAAGTATTCATCCAGACTGGTAGCAGGGGCAGAGACAGGCAGCTGGGGTGGAGATGATCCATGGCAGGGTGGTGGCTTGAGGACCTGGTGGGCAAGGCAGTGACTGGCAGTCCCACACTTGTGTGCAGATAAACCAGAAGAAACAACTGGGGAGCAAGACAGACTGTGCAACTCAGGGTTCCAGAGCAAGAAAAGAAAGTCCCAAACCTCTGGCTATAAAAACCTGTGGGGATTGTGGTGGTGGGAGAAACTCCCAGCCTCACAGGAGACTTCCTTGGAGAGACCCCCAGGCTCCTAGAATGTACACAAACCTTCCTGACTGGGAATCAGCACCAGAAGGGCCTAATTTGCTTGTGGGTAGCAGGGAAAGTGACTGAAAGCTGGGTGAGAGCCAAACAAGAAGCATTGTTCCCTCTTTGACCCCTACCCCACATACAGTGCCACAACAGAGCAGTATGGATTGCCTGGCCCTGATGAATACTTAAGGCTCTGCCCCTTACAATGTAACAAGTGCACCAAAACAGAAATATGGCCCAAATGAAAGAACAGATCAAAATGCCAGAAAAAGAACTAAATGATAAAGAGATAGCCAATCTATCAGATGCAGAGTTCAGGATACTCACAGAAATGTTTGAGTATGGTTGCAAAATAGAGGAAAAACTGAAGGCTATGCAAAGTGAAATAAAGAAAAATATGCAGAGAACCAACAGTAAAGGCAAGGAAACTGGGACTCAAATCAATGATTTGGAGCAGAAGAAAGAAAGAAACATTTAACCAGAACAGAATTAAGAAACAAGAATTCAAAAAATAAGCAGAGGCTTAAGAACCTCTGGGGCAACTTTAAATGTTCCAACACCCAAGTCATAGAGGTGTCAGAAGAAGAGGAAAAGGAAGAAATTGAAAACCTTTTTTTAGCTGTTAATATAATAGTTATTTACAGAAACAAACATCGATTCAAAGCACTTAAAAGTGCATATGTGCACAGAGAAGAGACACTCGAGGGAATCCTAATATTTTATCATGTCTTGGATATTATTGCCATGGTACCTACATATCTCCACATTTAACCCACCCTCAGCATTTCACATCTATAGTGTCCTTGACCAAAGCTGGAATTGAAAACTTATTTGAAAAAGTAACGAAGAAAATCCTCCCCAATATGGCAAAGGAAATAGACTTCCAGGAAGTCCAGGAGGCTCAGAGAGTCCCAAAGTAATTGCACCGCAAAAAACACACACATAAAGGCACGTCATAATTTCATTACCCAAGACTAAAGATAAAAAAATAATCTCAAAAGTAGCAAGAGAAAAGGAGACAATTGACTTCTGGCCAAGATGGAGGCATAGGTGGAAACACTGTACCTCCTCGCACAATCAAGTTTATGAACAACAAATATTTAAAAACCACCTGGCTGGTGTAGCTCAGTGGATTGAGTGCGGGCCTGCGAACCAGAGTATCGCGGTTCGATTTCCAGTCAGGGCACATGCCTGGGTTGCAGGCCAGTTCCCAGCAGGGGACACACGAGAGGCAACCATACATTGATATTTCTCTCCCTCTCTCCTTCCCTTCCCCTCTGAAGATAAATAAATAAAGTCTTTTTTTAAAAAAAATAAATAAAAACCAGAACGCAACCAAAACAGAGAGCAAATTAAACTCTACTTGAGTCCAACAACAAACCATTCATCCAGACCGGTAAGAGGGGCAGAGTCAGCAGCTGGCAGAGATGGGTCGTGCATATAAAGGCGTCCGGACCAACCCAGGTACTCAGACAGCAGTTGGCAGATCCCAGGCATGGGGTGGCAATGGGCAGACCCAGTGAGGGCACAAGGTGGCTGGCTGACCATGGTCAAGAATTCATGTGCAGATAAACAAGGCAAAGGAGTAAACAGTGAGATAGACTGCACAACCCAGGGCCCTAGTGCCAGGAAATAAAGCCTAAAAGCACCAATTGGAAAAACTTTTTAGGGTCGAGGTGCCGGGAGAGACTCCCAGGCTCACAAAGAGTGAGGTGCCAGGAGAGACCCACAGGGTTCTGGAGGGTGCACAAGACCACACATCTGGGAACTAGCACCAGAAGGGCCCAATTTGCTTGCTGTAAGCAGCAGAGGGGACCGAAATTCCAAAGAGAGCAGAAAAAAATGCCGTTGCCCCTCTCTGACTCTGCCCCCACATTCAGCATAACAACCCAGCAACCTGCGTTGCCAGAACCTGGTGAACACCTAAGGCTTCGCACCTCATACATACCAAGCGCAAACAGACCAAAATATTATGGCTCAAGAAGAACAGCTCAAAGCACCAGAGCCAATACTTCTAAGCAACAAACAGATAGCCAACCTATCAGATGTACAGTGCAAAACACTGGTGATCAGTGTGCTCACAAAACTGGTTGATTTTAGTCACAAATTAGATGAAAAAATGAAGGTTATGTTAAGTGAAATGAGGGAAAATACACAGGGAAGCAATAGTGATGGGAAGGAAACTGGGACTCAAATCAATGGAGTGGACCAGAAGGAAGAAACAACCAAACAGAAAAGAAGGAATAAACAGGAATTAAAAAAAGTGAGGAGAGGCTTAGGAACCTCCAGGACATCTTTAAACGCGCCAACATCCAAATTATACGGATACCAGAAGGGGAAGAGGAAGAGCAACAAGTGGAAAACTTACTTGAATAAATAATAAAGGAGAACTTCCCCAGTCTGGCAAAGGAAATAGACTTCCAGGAAATCCAGGAAGCTCAGAGAGTCCCAAAGAAGGTGAACCCAAGGAGGAACACACCAAGGCACATCATAATTATACTAGCCAAGATTAAAATGAAGGAGAGAATCCTAGAAGCAGCAAGAGATAAGGGGACAGCCACCTACAAAGGAGTTCCCATCAGACTGTCAGCTGATTTCTCAAAAGAGACCTTCCAGGCAATAAATGGCTGGAAAGAAGTATCCCAAGTCATGAAATCCAAAGACCTACATCCACGATTGCTCTATCCAGAAAAGCTTTCATTTAGAATGGAAGGGCAGATAAAGTGCTTCTCAGATAAGGTCAAGTTCAAGGAGTTCATCATCACCAAGCCCTTATTTTATGAAATGTTAAAAGGACTTATCTAGGCCTGGCTGGTGTAGCTCAGTGGATTGAGCGCAGGCCTGCGAACCACACGATTGTGGTTCGATTCCCAGTCAGGCCCCATGCCTGGGTTGCCGGCCAGTTCCCAGCAGGGGGCTCACAAGAAGCAATCATACATTGATATTTCTCTCCTTCTCTCCTTCCCTTCCTTTCTAAAGACAAATAAATAAAATCTTTTTCTTTAAAAAAAGGACTTATCTAAGAAAAAAAGATAAAAATACAAACAGTGAAAGAACAGCCAACTCACAGTTATTAACAACCACACCTAAAAAAAAGCGAACTAAATGGACAGCTAGATCAGGAGCAGAACCATAGAAATGGAGATCACATGGAGGATTAGCAAGAGGGGAGTGGGAGGAGGAGTGGGGGAGAAGGCACAGGGACTAAGTAGCATAGACGGTAGGTAGAAAATAGACAGCGGGGAGGACAAGAATAGTATGGGAAATATAGAATCTAAAGAACTTGTGACACATGGACATGAACTAAAGTGAGGAGTGGGTGTGCAGGGTGGAGGGGAATGAAGTGGGGGAAATGGGACAACGGTAATGGCATAATCAATAAAGCATATTTAAAAAAAAGAAAAGAAAAGGAGACAGTTAGCTACAAAGAGTTCCCATAAGACTATCAGCTGATTTTTCAAAAGAAACCTCACAGGCAAGAAGGGGCTGGAAAGAAGTATTCCAAGTCATGAAAGACAAGGACCTACATCCAAGATGACTCTATCCAGGAAAGCTATCTTTTAGAATGGAAAGACAGATAAAGTGCTTCCCAGATAAGGTCAAGTTAAAGGAGTTCATCATCACCCAGCCCTTATTATATGAAATGTTAAAGGGATTTGTCTAAGAAAAAGAAGATCAAATCTTTGTATGGTAAAATGACAGCAAACTCACAACTATCAAAAACTGAACCTAAAAACAAAAACAAAAACAAACTAAGAAAACAAGTAGAACAGGATCAGAATCACAGAAATGGAGATCACATGGAGGGTTATGAGAGGAGAGATGGGGAAGTGGGGTAAAAGGAAAAGGGATTAAGAAGCACAAGTGGTAGGTACAAAATAGGCAAGGGTAGGGTTAAGAATAGTATGGGAAATGTAGAAGCCAAAGAACTTATATGTATGACCCCTGGACATGAACTAAAGGGGGGAGGGTGCTGGTTCGAGGGGGCTGCAGGGCATTGTGGAATAAAGGGGAGAAAAAATGGGACCATCTGTAACAGTATAATCAATAAAATAGATTTTAAAAAATAAAAAATACATACTGAAATGTTGATGGGGGAGCTGGTCTTCTGGAATTGAGACTGGGAGGATTACATACCTCAAATAATACTTATATGGTCAATAAGTGCAAAGTACCACGAAATAATTTCCCCCAAACTATCTTTAACAGCCTTTTCACCTGCTCTCCCTCCCTCCTTGCTTTATGTTGGCATGATTATCCTCACTCCAAAGGCAGGAATCAAGCCTTACAGAATGTCCCTGAGTAGGGCTCCAGGCTAGGGAGGCAAGAGAAGGTGGGTGAGGGGTGATTGAAAAGCATTTGTCTTCCCTGTTTATCTTCCTCCCTCCAACAAAACTAATCATCTTCCAGCATTTGGCTATTGTAAATTGCGCTGCTATGAACATTGGGGTGAATAGGTTCTTTTGGATTGGTGTTTTAGGGTTCTTAGGATATACTCCTAGTAGTAGAACTGCTGGGTCAAAAAGCAGATCCATTTTTCATTTTCGTAGAAAATTCCATACTGTTTTCCATAGTGGTTGTACCAGTCTGCAATCCCACCGACAATGAACCAGGGTCCCCTTTTCTCCACAACCTCTCCAATGCTTGTTGTTTGTTGCTTTGTTTATGATGGCCATACTGACTATTGCGAAGTGGTATCTCATTGTGATTTTAATTTGCATCTCTCTGATAGCTAGTGATACTGGAATTCTATGCAGCAGAAAGGAAGGAGCTGATACCCTTTATGACAGCATGGATGGAACTGGAAAACATTATGCTAAGTGAAATAAGCAAGGCAGTGAAAGACAAATACCATATGATCTCACCTTTAACAGGAACCTAATCAACAAAACAAACAAGAAAAATATAACCAAATTGCTGAAATATAGAACAGGCTGACAGTGACCAGAGGGGAGAGGGGAGGGATTTTCAGGGGAAAAAGGGGTTTGCAGGAACAAGTATAAAGGACACATGTATAAAAACTATGGGGGGGGGTAGAAATGGAAGGGAGGTGGGGAGGGCTTGGGGGTGGACTGGGATGGGGGTAAAAGGCAGAAAACTGTACTTGAACAACAGTAAAAATAAAACAACAACAAAAATAAACCAATCATCTCTCTTTTGCTGTCTCAACCCTTCCCAATTGCTCTTGGGCTGAAGTTCAAGGTGTGGCATGATTTGACCACTCTGCTTGTCCCATTAATGCATGTAGACTTGCCTGTCTCTCCAGCTTGGAGGTATTTTTGTTGCAGGAGATAGGAAGAACTCTGACACTGAATGCTGTTGCTGAACATGGGATAGTGTCCTGGTTACCAGGCAACAACTTTTAACATTTAGGTAGCAGTTAGGAATGAGTGGCCAGAGGGCAAATAAAGGCAAGGGTCCTCACCATTACAATCGAACAAAGAACTTAATACAGGAGGCTAAAAGCAAAGGTTCACCCCCTAACCCAGTAATCCTGAACCTGGTTGGATAAAGCTGTCAGGCATTCCGAACAACATAAGCAAAACTGATAGTGTAAGAGGGGGAGCCCTTGAAAGTCTGTGTGTCATCACCACCAGCTGGGAAAAGAAAAACCTTGAGACTGTGTGTACATTCCAAGGCCTGGAAGGGGTAAGGGGAGGGGTCTACAGTGCCCAGAGGAAAAAGCCCATAAAATAACTTTGGTTAACTGCCTGCCTCCCACCACATTTGCAAAATGGACAAATAGAGACTGGAGTAAGACAAGGATTCGGGCTAACAGATCCCCACACATACCTATATTTGGGTAATCACGTCTCCCAAGGGGAAAGCTGGCATTACCTTTACCCGTAAATCAATATGTAACTTCACCTCCACCCCACCAGTTATGTAAGTCCTCAGAACAAAGGACTCCCTCTCTTCTCTTGCTCTTTTTGCCCCATGGGTGGTGGTGGGGGCCTAAACACCCCGCTTCTGGACAGCCTATTTTTGCCACCCCTGCCTTTACTCTCCCATGAGATCTTAGTACTAATAAACTTTGTCTGCATACTAATAGACTCACTGATCTGTAATTCTTTTTAAAAAATATATTTTATTGATTATGCTATTACAGTTGTCCCATTCCCCCCTTCATTCCCCTCCACTCTGCTCATTCTCTCCCATCCACATTCCCCCGCTTTAGTTCATGTCCATGTGTCATAAGTTCCTTAGCTTCTACATTTCCCATACTATTCTTGCCTTCTCCCTGTCTATTTTCTACCAATCATTTATGCTACTTAAATGATTTACTCTACCTTTCCTCCTCTCTCCTCCTCCCACTCCCCTGTTGCTAACCCTCCATGTGATCTCCATTTCTGTGGTTCTGCTTCTGTTCTAGTTGTTTGCTTAGTTTGTTTTTGTTTCTGTTTTAGGTGTGGTTGTTAATAATTGTGAGTCTGCTGTCATTTTACTATACATGTTTTTTTTATCTTATTTTTCTTAGGTAAGTCCCTTTAACATTTCATAAAATAAGGGCTTGGTGATGATGAACTCCTTGAACTTGACCTTATCTGAGAAGCACTTTATCTGCCCTTCCATTCTAAATGAAAGCTTTTCTGGATAGAGCAATCGTGGATGTAGGTCTTTGGATTTCATGACTTGGGATACTTCTTTCCAGCCATTTATTGCCTGGAAGGTCTCTTTTGAGAAATCAGCTGACAGTCTGATGGGAACTCCTTTGTAGGTGGCTGTCCCCTTATCTCTTGCTGCTTCTAGGATTCTCTCCTTCATTTTAATCTTGGCTAGTATAATTATGATGTGCCTTGGTGTGTTCCTCCTTGGGTTCACCTTCTTTGGGACTCTCTGAGCTTCCTGGATTTCCTGGAAGTCTATTTCCTTTGCCAGACTGGGGAAGTTCTCCTTTATTATTTATTCAAGTAAGTTTTCCACTTGTTGCTCTTCCTCTTCCCCTTCTGGTATCCGTATAATTTGGATGTTGGCGCGTTTAAAGATGTCCTGGAGGTTCCTAAGCCTCTCCTCACTTTTTTTAATTCCTGTTTATTCCTTCTTTTCTGTTTGGTTGTTTCTTTCTTCCTTCTGGTCCACTCCATTGATTTGAGTCCCAGTTTCCTTCCCATCACTATTGCTTCCCTGTATATTTTCCCTCATTTCACTTACCATAGTCTTCGTTTTTTAATATAATTTTTGTTCAAATTCAACCAATTCTGTGAGCATCTTGATCACTGGTGCTTTGCACTGTGCATCTGATAGGTTAGCTATCTCTTCGTCGCTGAGTTGTATTTGCTGTGAAGCATTGATCTGCTCTTCAATTTGGGCCATTTTTTTTGTCTTGTTGGGGTTGTCATGTAGTGAGGGTTGGAGCCTTAGGTGTTCACCAGGATGGGGCAACCCGGTTGCTGGGTTGTGACACTGTATGTGGGGGCAGGGTCCAAGAGGGAACAATGGTGCTTGCTTCACTCTCTGTCAGATTTCAGTTTCTTCCACCACTTCCTCCAAGCAAACTGGGCCTTTCTGGTGCTGATTCCTGTGTGGGTGGGCTTGTATACATTCTAGGATCCTGTGGATCTATCCAAGGAGCTCTCCTGTGAGGCTGGGAGTCTCTCCCTGCTCCCCAACTCCCACAAGCGTTTTCAATTGGTGTTTTGAGGCTTTATTTCCTGGGATGGGACCCTGGGTTGCGTTGTCTGTGTCACTCCCCAATTTCACCTGGTTTATCTGTGTGTGAATGTGCGACTGCCTGTTCAGCCACCTGCCTTGAGTGTAGTGCCTTGCTTCACAATTGCCACCTCTCTGGGTCTGCTCGTCGCCACCCCATGCCCAGGGTTCACCCACTGCCATCTTGCATGCCCAGGGTGCCTTGTGTGCCTGGTGTGCCTGGTGCCACCACTTATTTGTGCCTCAACCCCTCCCTGCCCTGGTACCTGACTCTTTCCCTGCCTACCAGTATGGATGAATGTGTGTATTTTATCTCCTTGGTTGTCTGACTTCCAAACAGTTCAATTTTCTGTCAGTTCTGCCTGTTATGTTGCTTCTAAATTGTTGTCCTTATTTTGGTTGTGCCAGGAGGCACAATGTGTCTACCTATGCCTCAATCTTGGCTAGAAGTCCTGATCTGTAACTCTTTACTGTGTCACGGAGAAGAACCAGGGTTTCTCTGGTAACATCATCACATGTTATTTCCTCTACCAGAACACTCTTTCCTTTCCTCTTACATATTCTTCTAGACTAAGTTTTGCTGTCACTGTCTTTAGGAGGACTTCTTGAACTGATCCCTGCACCTGTGATTTGGGTTAGGAGACCTTCCAAGGTGTTCCCACAGGGTCCTTGCTTTCTCCCTTTCCAGCATCCCTCACACTCCATTATAGTCCTTGGCTTTCTTGCACCTCTCCATAGCCATACCACAAACTCCCTGAAGGCAAAGACACATTATCCACCAAATCCCTTGGGGCCCAGCTCAGAGCATGGTACATTATTGGCAATTAGTGAATGTTTGTTAAAATATGCATCCTGGGCACCCAGAAGTGCTTCCCCAAGCAAGGTGCCTCTGCATCTTTCCCTGTCAAACAAGAATGAAAAGTGTGACATGCAGAGAGAAGTCCAGTATGGAGTAATGGTAATAAGGAGAAAGAAGGAAGCAGTTTCTTCCCCTTTTCCCTTAGGTTTATGGCATCGCACTCAGTTATCTGGAATTCTTGGCTAAATGAACACAGGTTCATTATTTTGGTGTCACCTCCTATGTGTCTGTGGGATCCTTGAGTGCTGAAAGCAGAGCATGGTCAGCTTGCTGGGAGGAAAGATCCCTTCTTATGAGAGTCTGTACCAATGACCAAATGTCTGGCTGACATGAAAAAGGAAAACACCTTTGCTAGGATGCTGGAAACACTTCTCTCTTTGGGAGAAGCGAGGAGGGGGGAACAGGGAAAGAACTGGGTAGACTTCCCCTAGGAGTTGACAAATAGCAAGGAAAGTGCCCATTGAGAGTCCTCTTTACCAATCGCAAGCCATACTCTCAAGATGACCTCAGCATTCTGGTCTGGGAAGGATGCAAAGTTGTAACCAGCCTTGCTCCATACCATTTTATCTTTTTATCATCAAATTATGCTGCATATGTTGCAAAATATATTGTATACTTTTCTGGTTTTATAATTGGCTGCCACATTGACCCAAGAGCTGGCTGTGTTGCAGTGTTGATGTTGTGTAGAAGCTCCAATAAGCAAAATGGTTTTCAGTATGAAAGATACTATTTCATCATGATAAAATTATTGAGCTGCTAGAAATGGACTAAACATTTTCATAAATGTTTCATTTTAGGAAAGACTCTGACACATTTCAGCCCTATGTAAGGCAAATTTCAATTGTTCCCTCCTGACAAGCAGGCTTCCTGAAAGCTCAGTCTAAGGAGTAGTATGTCTGCATTGGGATGGGTATTACCTGGTGAGTTCAATGACTCCTGAACTCAACTCCCCCATATTGCCTATCCCACTTACTTAAGTAAAGAGATGGTCTGAAGGGTACCATGAAGAGGCAGGCCATGTCCTTAATTTAAGGAAATTCCCAGAGCATTAGTTACTTTTCAGAAACATTTGAGTAATATGTTGTGTGTATGTGTGTGTTAAGTAAAAGGCAGATTTTTAAAAAATATCTGCTGATGAGGACCCAGAGTTTCAGTTGGATTTCTGAGGAGCAAGGCTGCACCCTTTTACTGTGTTTTTTTTTTTTTCAGGTTCGTTTTCAAGTTCCAAGGATGTGACAGTTTACTCAAAAGTGGAGGCTCAACTTCTAATGCTGAGTAAGTGCTGCTGGCTGAGTCGGGAAGCCCTTTGGCCCTTCAGGCCTAAGGAGACATGCAGAGTGTGTGTGGACAGTAGTGGTAGTGGGAATTTCACAGTCTTCCACTTAGCTGGATAAATAAAAAAGAACAAAATGGCAGCTGAGTTAGACATGTTCAGCATTATCCCAAGACCTTTGGATAGTGATTGGTTTAATTAAGTATGATGTTTGAAAGATTAGCCTTTCTTTTTATAGAATATTTCAGACATGGGTTTTGCAGGCAAAGCCTGACGTATCTAAACTTGGGGAGAGCCTGTGAAGAAGTTAATTGGACTAGTCCCAGTCCTCAAAGACAAACTGGGTATCAGGACCAGGATAACACCAGTGAGTACTGGTGCTGCCTCTGTTGCTAGGCTCTCTGTTTAGTGTCCAGGGAACAGAAGAGACATGGGGCTCCAGTCAGGGAAGGTGTATTGACTAGTACCCAGGTATGCACCATTCCTCCTCAGCTAGACCATTGGAATCATTGCTCATTCGATCAGCCACTTGAGAGTAATTCACTAGGTATGTAGGAGAGTTTCATTAAGGTTTCCACAGAGTTTGTGTTAACTCTCCTTTTCTCTTGGCTCTCGAAACTCTGAAACACGCTTTTTTTTTGAAATTATAGGACTATATCATACCTCTCCTCAAAAGTAAATTGTTTTTTGCTTGTGGTCATGCTGATGAATATCTTTTTTCACTCATTTGTGGATTGTAATCATTCATGCCATGTAGAGGTATAAAGCCGTTATATAACATAAAAGCAAAGGAACTTGGAAAGATGAATAAATATTTACTGTGTGGAATGGATTGCTTTCCAGTAATTCATGCACACACTCAACAAATATTTATTAAGTGCAAATCACATGACAGATGTTCTAGGTGCTGGATATACAACAGTGAGTGAAGCAGATGGAGTCCCTGCCCTCATGTATCTTACATTCTGGTAGGGTGGTCATGTACAGTTGACACTCGAACAACATGAGGTAAGAGGTGCCACCCCATCCCACAGTAAAAAATTGGTATATAAATATTAAGTTATTTATAATTATCTTAAAATATATAAATGCTTGTGTATTTATTCAGCTAAAAATAAAAAATACATTATTCCTTGAAAATGAAAATACATGTACTTTAGATTGATAGAAATATTATAACTGAGTTTATAAATATATCAGCATAGATTTGGTTTTTGGATTGACTTTGTTCCCACAATAACCACCATGCTTCCCCCACCCCAACATCCTGTAAGATACTCTGACTGGGTGATTACCTTGTAAAGCTATCATGTAAATTAAATTGTGGTATGATGTTACACATTGGATTAATCTAAAATTCTTCCATTTTAGAAGCCATACAAGCCCGGACTCATCTTGGTTGATGAGTCCATCTTGGTCCAGCTTCTTACTGACTGGAAAACTTAGGGAATGTTTTAAAATTTCTGATCTATTTTTTCATCATCTGAAGGACTGTTATGAACAACAAGCTGTAGTACTTGGAGTTATAAATAAGGTGGGCAGTTAACAGATGTTAGTTCCCTTTCCCCACTATCATTTTTATTCTCCCAATATGAAGTTATATTCATGATAGAGATAGATAAAATATTTTTTTTCTTAAGCTTAAACACAGTAAATTCAAATCAGGCACACAGATGCCTGAGAAATCATGTAAATGTTACTGCAAAGGGCTGAAAGTAACTATGAGAATGAGAAAAACTGAAAAAGTGCCAAAGTGAGTTCTAGAAAGTGTTCCTTAAAACTAAACAGCTTCTGTATGCTAGATGATCTGAGCTAACATCAACCGAAATCATGTTCGAAAGATAACCTGTTTGTAGGACAGAGTATCAGTCAAAGAAAACACCAATGTTTGGAATACAGAAAAGATCAGGAAGAGAAGAAAATAGAACATAGAAGCAAAATGAGAAAAAATGCTAGAGTGGCTATTTTAATAAACTCTGAGAGAGGATGTATAGGAAGACTCCACATCAAAATGAATCTGCACACTCCCCATGTGTACTTTATATCAGCACTGGAAGATGAACTAGTCCATGCTCTTTTCAACTGGGATAACTCTGAGAAGTTACTCTAGGATGTCAGAATGACTGAGCTGGAGAATGTATGTACTTACTGTTATTTATTTATTATTTTTATCAAATTTATTGGAGTGACATTGGTTAATAAAATTATATAGATTTCAGGTGTACAATTCTACAACACATCATCTGTATATTGTATTGTTTTCATCACCCCAAGCCAAGTCTTCCACCACTATTTACCCTCCTACACCTTCTTTTACATTCCCACTACTCCTTTTTCCCTCTGGTAATCACCACACTGTTTTCTGTGTCTATGAGTGTTTCTCTTAATCCCTTCACCTTTATTATCCAGCCTCCCAACCACATCCCCCTGACAGCTATCAATCTGCCCTCTGTATCAATGACTGTTTCCATTTCCTTTTTTAAAAAAGATTTTATTTATTTATTTATTTTTAGAGAGAGGGAAAAGGAGGGAGAGGGACATCAATATGTGGTTGCCTCTAGTGTGGCCCCTACTGGGGACCTGGCCCATAACCCAGGCATATGGCTTGACTGGGAATCAAACCAGCGACCCTTTGGTTCTCAGACTAATGCTCAATCCACTGATCCACACCAGCCAGGGCTGTTTCTATTTTCTTTGTTAGTTTATTTTGCACATTAGATTTCACATAAAAATGAGATCATATGGTTTTTGTCTTTTTCTGACTGCCTTATTTCACTTAGCATAATGCTCTCTAGGTCGATCCATACTGTCTGAAAGAGTAAGATTTCTTTCTTTTTTCTACAGTCAAGTAGTATTCTATTGTGTACATGTACCACAGTTTTTTAATCCACTTGTACACTGATGGACACTTGGACTGCTTCCAAACGTTGGCTATTGTATATAGTGCAGCAATCAATATAAGGGTGCATACATTCTTTTGAATTAGTGTTTTGGGTTTCTTCAGATAAAATCCCAGAATTGGTATTATAGGTTCAAAAGCAGATTAATTTTTAATTTTCTGAGGTAACTCCATACTGTTTTCCACAGTGGCTTCACCAATCTGCATGCCCACCAAGAGTGCACAAGGGTTTTCTTTTTTCCACATCCTTGCCAGCACACATTGTCTGTTGATTATTGATGATAGCCATTCTGACCAGTGTGAGGTGATATCTCATTGTGGTTTTAATTTGCTTTTTTCTGATGATTAGTGCTGTTGAGCATGTTTTCATATGGCTATTGATCATCTGTATGTCCTCTTAGGAGAAGTGTCTATTGTTTGCCCATTTAATTTTTTGTTTTTATTTTTATTGTTTATGCTGTTAAAGTTCTTCCCGCTTTTTCTCCATTTCCTCACATCCTCCCAGCCCCACTTTTTACCAATCCTTAAGTCAGTCCCTGCATTGTTGTTCATATCCATGTGTTGTGTATAAATGTTCTTTGGTTAATCCTCTCACTATCTTTCATCCTGTCCCCCCAGTTCCTTTCTGGCAGCTTTCAGTCTATTTAATGTATCCTAGCTTCTGTCACTATTTTGTTTGTTAATTATTGTTTCCATCAGAATATATATATATATATATATATATATATATATATATATATATATATGTGTGTGTGTGTGTGTGATCATGTCGTATTTTTCTTTCTCTGATTGACTTAATTCACTGAGCATAATTTTCTCCAGTTGGACTGTTTTATTTTCCATGTTGAGTTGTGTAAGTTCTTTATAAATTTTGGATATTAACCCCTTATCTGATGTATCATTGGCAAATATGTTCTCCATTCAATGGGTTGTCTTTCCATTCTGTTAACAGTTTCCTTTGCTGTGCAAAAACTTCTTAGTTTGATGTAGTCCCATTTATTATTTTTTCTTTTGTTTTTCTTGCCCGAGGCAATATGTCAGGAAAAATATTGCTGTGAGAAATGTCTGAGATTTTACTGCCTATGTTTTCTTCTAGAATGTTTATGGTTTCGAGTGTAACATTTAAGTCTTCAATGCATTTTGAGTTTATTCTTGTGTATGATGTAAGAAAATGATCTGATTTCATTTTTTGCATGTATATAATTTTCCCAATGTCATTTATTGAACAGACTACTTTTACCCATTGTATGTTTTCACCCTATTTGTCAAATATTTATTTATTTAAAGTATTTTATTGATTATGCTATTACAATTTTCCCAATTTCTCCCTTTATATCCCTCCACACTGCCCCCCTTAGTTACTGTCCATGGGTTGTACGTATAAGTTCCTTGAGTCCTCTGTTTCCTATACCATTTTTATCTTTCCCATGTATTTTATGTCTACTAACTATGCTTCTTCTTCCCTGTACCTTTTCTCCTCTATTCCTCCCTTCCCCCTCCTCACTGAACTCCCTCTGTGTGATGCCTATTTTTCTGATTCTGTTCCTGTTCTGGTTGTTTGCTCAGTTTTTGTTTTTGTTGTTTTTCTTTTATTTTTTAAAGGTATATTTGTTGATAGTTGTTCATTTGTTGTCATTTTACTGTTCATATTTTTTTCAAAATTTTTATTTAATTATTTTTCAAGTACAGGTTTCTGTCTATTACTCCCATCCCATCCCACCTCCCTGCTCCCCCCTCCCTCCCATTTCCACCCTTTTCAGTTGTTGTCCATATATCCTTTATATATGTTCCTCTAAATCCCTCCCCTATTTCCCCTGAAATTCCCTCCCCTCTGCCTTCTGGTCACTGTCAGCCTGTTCTCTATTTCAGTGTCTTGGTCATATTTTGCTTACTTGTTGGTTTTGTTGTTTAGCTTCCTGATAAAGGTGAGATCATATGGTATTTGTCCTTCAACAACTGGCTTATTTCACTCAGCATAATGCTTTCCAGTTCCATCCATGTTGTTGCAAAAGGTAGAAGCTCCTTCTTTCTTTCTGCAGCATAAAATTCCATTGTGTATATGTACCACAATTTTTTGATCCATTCATTTACTGATAGGCACCTAGGTTGCTTCCAACTCTTGGCTATTGTAAATTGTGCTGCTATGAACATTGGGGTGCATATATTCTTTGGGATTGGTGTTTTAGGGTTCTTAGGATACAATCCTAGCAGTGGAATTGCTGGGTCAAAAGGCAAGTCCATGTTTAGTTTTCTGAGAAAATTCCATACTGTTTTTCATAATGGTTGTACCAGTCTGCAATCCCACCAACAGTGGACCAGAGTCCCCTTTTCCCTACAACCTCTCCAATATTTGTTGTTTATTGCTTTGTTTATGATAGCCATTCTCACTGGTATAAAGTGGTATCTCATTGTGGTTTTAATTTGCATCTCTCTGATAGCAAGCGATATTGAGCATCTCTTCATGTGTCTCTCGATCCTCTGTATGTCCTCCTTGCAGAAGTGTCAGTTCAAGTCCTTTGCCCAATTTTAATTGGGTTAGTTGTCTTCTTAGAGTGAAGTCGTATGAGTTATTTGTATATTTTGGAGATTAAACCTTTGTCTGAGGTATCATTCGCAAATATGTTTTCTGGTACAGTTGGTTGTCTTTTTATTTTAATGCTGTTTTCTTAAGCTGCGAAGAAGCTTTTTATTTTGATGAGATCCCATTGTTTGTTGTTCCTTTATATTCCTTCCTCTAGGGGACATATCACTAAAAGTGTTGCTGCGTGAAATATCTGAGATTTTCCTGCCAATGCTCTCCTCTAGGGCTTTAATGGTGTCACGGCTTATATTTAAGTCTTTTATCCACCTTGAATTTATTTTGGTGTATGATGTAAGTTGGTGCTCAAGTTTCATTTTTTTGCATGTAGCTGTCCAGTTCTCCCAACACCATTGGTTGAAGAGGCTATCTTTATTTCATTTTATGTTACTGCCCCCTTTGTCAAATATTAATTGACTGTAGAGAGTTGGGTTTATTTCTGGGTTCTCTATTCTGTTCCGTTGGTCTATGTGCCTGTTTTTATGCCAGTACCAGGCTGTTTTGATTACAGTGGCCCTGTAATACAGTTTCATACCAGGTATTGTAATCCCTCCTACTTTGTTCTTCTTTCTCAAACTTGCAGCTGCTATTCAGGGTCATTTATGGTTCCATATAAATTTTTGAAGTGTTTCTTCTATGTCTGTGAAATATGCCATTGGTACTTTAATAGGTATTGCATTGAATCTGTAAATTGCTTTGGGTAGTATGGACATTTTGATGATGTTAATTCTTCCAATCCATGAACATGGTATATGTTTCCATTTGTTTGTGTCTCCCTTGATTTCTTTCTTCAACGTTGTGTAGTTTTCTGAATACAGGCCTTTTACCTCCTTGGTTAGGTTTACTACCAGATATTTTATTTTTGTTTTTGCTATATTGAATGGGGTTTTTCTCTAGATTTCTGCTTCTGCTGATTCATTGTTAGTATACAAAAATGCCTTTGATTTCTGGATACTGACTTTGCATCCTGCTCTTTGCCAAATTCATTTATTAGTTCAAGCAGTTTTTTGGTAGAGTCTATAGGATTTTCCATGTGAACTATCATGTCATCTGCAAACAATGACAGTTTTGTTTCCTCCTTTCCCATTTGAATGCCTTTTATTTCCTTTTCTTGCCTAATCGCTGAGAGTAAAACGTCCAATACTATATTAAATAGAAATAGTGAAAGTGGACAACTTTGTCTTGTTCCCGATCTTAGTGGAAAAGCTTTCAGTTTTTGCCCATTGAGTATGATGTTGGCTGTAGGTCTTTCATATATGGCCTTGATTTTATTGAGGAATGCTCCCTCTATTCCCACTTTGCTGAGTACCTTTATCATAAATGGGTGTTGTACCTATTAAAAGCTTTTCCCGCATCTATTGATATAACCATGTGGTTTTTGTCTTTGCTTTTGTTTATGTGGTGTATTACATTTACTGATTTGCAGATATTGAACCATCCTTGCATCCCTGGGGTGAATGCCACTTGGTCGTGGTGTATGATCTTTTTGATGTACTGTTGGATGCGAATTGCCAATATTTTGTTGAGGATTTTAGCATCTATGTTCAGCAGTGATATTGGTCTAAAGGTTTCTTTCTTTGCTGTGTCTCTATCTGGTTTTGGAATTAGGATGATGCTGGCTTTATAAAAAGAGTTTGGGAGTTTCCCATCATTTTGGATTTTTTGGAATAGTCTGTGAAGAATCGGGGTTAGGGGACTTCTGCCAAGATGGAGGCATAGGTGGAAACACTGTGCCTTCTCCCACAACCAAGTTTGAATATAACAAAGGTTTGAAGAACAAAGACACAGCCAAAGAACAGAAAATTGAATTACAGGGAAGTCCGACAATTAAGCTTTCAACCGGTAAGAGGGGCGGAGCCAGCAGTGGAGCACGGTCGGCCAGAAAAGATCCCCAGACCTAGGTGCGAAAGTAGCCCGGAACCAGTAAGGGTGTGGAGCAGACTGAGAGGGGTCGCACATTCGTGCACAATGAGACAGACCACGCAGGCCCCAGGGGGCGAATCCAGTGGAGGGATAACTGTGGTGGCGCATTCACGTGCAGTGGGATGAAACGCTCGTGCCCAGGTGATGGTGGCAGCTGCGGCACTGGCCACTTATGGGGGGCAGGGCGGGAGGCGGGAGAGGGGACGCCATTGTTCCTCTTTGACCGCACCCCACATACACCATCACAACCCAGGGACTTAGTTGCCCTGCCCTTGTGGACACCTAGGGCTCTGATCCTGCTACCAAACAAGAAGGAGCAGCCCAAGAGATGGCACAAGAAGAACTCAAAGTCCCAGAGCTGATTACTCTCAGTGACCGAGAAATTGCCAGCCTCTCAGAAGCACACTTCAAAACACTGTTTATCAAGATGCTCACAGAACTGGTTGATTTTAGTCACAAATTAGAGGAACATATGAAGGCTAAACGAATGGAAATGAAGGGAGATGTCCAGGAAACCAATAGCGATGGAAAGGAAACTGGGACTCAAATCAATGGAATGGACCAGAAGGAAGAACAAAACATCCAACCAGAAAGGAATGAAGAAATGAGAATTCAAAAAAATGAGGAGAGGCTTAGGAACCTTCAGGACATCTTTAAAAGTTCCAACATCCGGATTATAGGGGTACCAGAAGGGGGAAAGAAACAGCCACGAGTGGAAAACTTATTTGAACAAATAATAAAGGAGAACTTCCCATTCTGGCAAAGGAAATGGACTTACAGGAAATCTAGGAAGCTCAGAGAGTGCCAAAGAAGTTGGACCCAAGAAGGAACACACCAAGGCACATCATAATTACATTAGCCAAGACCAAAATGAAGGAGAGAATCCTAGAAGCAGCAAGAGCTAAGGGGACAGTCACCTACAAAGGAGTACCCATCAGACTGTCAGCGGATTTCTCAAAAGAGACCTTACAGGCAAGAAGGGGCTGGAAAGAAGTATTCCAAGTCATGAAATCCAAAGACCTACAGCCAAGATTGCTTTATCCAGCAAAACTTTCATTTAGAATGGAAGGACAGATAAAGTGCTTCTCAGA